>NC_064562.1:65184605-65280324 GCF_937001465.1 Orcinus orca | reverse complement strand
GCCCCTGAGCTCCTTTCTTCAACTCGATTTCTTGTGAGCTGGCCGCAAAACCGCAGGATCTCTTCAGGCCCTAATCTACTTCCAGAACGGCACGCGGAGCCTTTGGTTAATTCCTCTTCCTGGTGGGAAATGAGAGTTAAATTTGCCCGTCCAGACACCTCCAGCTAGTCTCTCATTGGTTCTCCCTATTCCTGTTGATTTTCCGAAGGAATTGCAAACTGGGCCAAACAGGAGGTTAAAGGCACTGACTCTCCAAGTGGGGAGAGTGCTAGTAAAGCGTCTGGAATGTTGCACCCGAGTACCAGGGGACGAAAACTGAGACACATTTGAACACGTTTCCCGAACGCACGGTGGATCATACTCTGGGTTCCACATGCATGTTTTAGCTGAAGGAAGAATCCCTTAAACCTGGAGAGTTGAGACCCATGGAATGGGTACCATGCAATATGACTTCAAAGGGTCTGCATTTGCTCACCGAACCTCACCATCCTATCACTGCTGCTTTTATGACACTGTACACACGCTTGATTCTCTTTTGTAGACATATAAATCCATAGGTTTTAATATTCTTACTAGTCAGGTATATTCTTAGGCGTTTAATATGTGGTGTTGAGTCCACTTCGTTGAGCAAGGAGTAGCTCTTGTCTATTACATATTTGGCTTACGGAACGGTATCTGTGCTAATTTCAATCTCTGGTTTTATGCAGCACCCCACCTCACCTTTCCCCTTAAGCAAGCATAAGTTGGTTTTCTACATTTGAGACCGTGTTCTGTTTTGTAATTCAGTTCCTGTGTAGCCAAGTTTACATTCCGTGTATTAGTGATATCTTATGATGTTTCTTTTTCTGTGTGACTTATTTCACTTAGAATCATCGTACCTGAATCCACTCATTATGCTGCTACGGGCCTCATGACAAAGATTTCATTGCTGAGTGATATTGCATTCTACGTAAGTACCACAATTTCTTTATCCATTTTTCGCTTTCTGCGATATTGAACTTGTACCGTAAACGAGGTTCTTGTAAACAGAGCCGTCCCAAACTTTGGGGTGGCTGTGTCTTTTTGATTTTAATTTCCCTAAGCTATAGGACCATAAGTGGAAGTGCCCTAAGCTCTGTTTCTTTGTTTTTTAGATGTTTCAGGAAACACCATACATTTCTCCAGAGTGGCTGTTGGCAATTTTCATCCCGCCCACCAGCATAATAAGGCTCCCAGTTCTCCATGGTCTGTCCTGTCTTTCTGGATTTTACCATTTTTTCAGATGGCCCTTTTGACCGGGGGGCAGTGAGACTTCATTGTAATGCAGATTTCCTTTGCCACCTTGCTTGGTTGGGCAAAAAGTGCGTATGCGTTTTTTCCTGAATAAATTCAAGAAAAAACACATACGCCCTTTTTGGCCAAGTGCATCATTGTGGACGTTCTGCCTCTTTTCCTATGCTTTACATGCAATTCCAGTCTACCTCCTGAAATCGGTTTCCTGCAATTCTGCCCCGCTTTCAAGTCCTCTTGGCAGCCTTACTTCAATATATTTTTGGACGATAGCTGTCATTTATAACTCTGCAAGTTTGTGAATTACAGTGCCCCTGAGCTCCTTTCTTCAACTCGCTTTCTTGTGAGCTGGCCGTACCACCGCAGGATTGCTTCAGGCCCTAGTGAGGTTCCGGTATGGCACTCAGAGCCTTTGGTTAATTCCTCTTCCTGGTGGGAAATGAGAGTTAAATTTGCCCGTCCAGACACCTCCAGCTAGTCTCTCATTGGTTCTCCCTATTCCTGTTCATTTTCCGCAGAAATTGCAAACTGGGCCAAACAGGAGGTTAAAGGCACTGACTCTCCAAGTGGGGAGAGTGTTATTAAGCGTCTGGAATGTTGCACCCGAGTACCAGGGGACGAAAACTGAGACACATTTGAACACGTTTCCCGATCACACGGTGGATCATACTCTGGGTTCCACATGCATGTTTTAGCTGAAGGAAGAATCCCTTAAACCTGGAGAGTTGAGACCCATGGAATGGGTACCATGCAATATGACTTCAAAGGGTCTGATTTGCTCACCGAACCTCACCAATCCTATCACTGCTGCGTTTATGCCGTTGTACACACGCTTGATTCTCTTTTGGAGACATATAAATCCATAGGTTTTAAAATTCTTACTAGTCAGGTATATTCTTAGGCGTTTAATATGGGGTGTTGAGTCCACTTCGTTGAGCAAGGAGTAGCTCTTGTCTATTAACTATTTGGCTTATGGAACGGTATCTGTGCTAATTTCAATCTCTGGTTTTATGCAGCACCCCAACTCACCTTTCCCCTTAAGAAAGCATAAGTTGGTTTTCTACATTTGAGACCCTGTTCTGTTTTGTAATTCAGTTCCTGTGTAGCCAAGTTTACATTCCGTGTATTAGTCATATCTTATGATGTTTCTTTTTCTGTGTGACTTATTTCACTTAGAATCATCATACCTGAATCCACTCATTATGCTGCTACGGGCCTGATGACATAGATTTCATTGCTGATTGATATTGCATTGTACGTACGTACCACATCTTCTTTATTCATTTTTCGCTTTCTGTGATATTGAACTTGTACCATAAAGGAGGTTCTTGTAAACAGAGCCGGCCCAAACTTTGGGATGGCTGTGTCTTTTTGAATTTAATTTACCTAAGCTATAGGACTATAAGTGGAAGTGCCCTAGGCTCTCTTGCTTTGTTTTTTAGATGTTTCAGGAAACACCATACACTTCTCCAGAGTGGCTGTTGGCAATTTACATCCCGCCCATCAGCATAAAAATGCTCCAAGTTCTTCATGGCCTGTCCTGCCTTTCTGGATTTTACACTTTTTTCAGATGGCCTTTTTGACCTGGGGGAAGTGAGACTTCATTGTAGTGCAGATTTCCTTTGCAAGCTTGCTTGGTTGGCCAAAAAGGGCGTATGCGTTTTTTGCCAGGAAAAAACGCATATGCCCTTTTTGGCCAAGTGCATCATTGTGAACGTTCTGCCTCTTTTCCTATGCTTTACATGCAATTCCAGTCTACCTCCGGAAATCGGTTTCCTGCAATTCTGCCCCACCTTCAAGTCCTCTTGGCAGCCTTACTTCAATATATTTTTGGACTATAGCTGTCATTTATAACTCTGCAAGTTTGTGAATTAAAGTGCCCCTGAGCTCCTTTTTTCAACTCGCTTTCTTCTGAGTTGGCCGCAACACCACAGGATTGCTTCAGGCCCTAGTGTGGTTCCAGCACGGCAAGCTGAGCCTTTGGTTAAATCTTCTTCCTGGTGGGAAATGAGAGTTAAATTTGCCCGTCCAGACACCTCCAGCTAGTCTCTCATTGGTTCTCCCTGTTCCTGTTCATTTTCCGCAGAAATTGCAAACTGGGCCACACAGGAGGTTAAAGACACTGACTCTCCAAGAGGGGAGAGTGTTACTAATGGGTTTGGAATGTTGTACCCGAGTACCAGGGGACGAAAACTGAGACACATTTGAACACGTTTCCCGATCACACGGTGGGTCATACTCTGGGTTCCACATGCATGTTTTAGCTGAAGGAGAAACCCTTAAACCTGCAGAGTTGAGACCCATGGAATGGGTACCATGCAATATGACATCAAAGGGTCTGCATTTGCTCACCGAACCTCACCAATCCTATCACTGCTGCGTTTATGCCGCTGTACACACGCTTGATTCTTTTTCGGAGACATATAAATCCATAGGTTTTAAGATTCTTACTAGTCAGGTATATTCTTAGGCGTTTAATATGGGGTGTTGAGTCCACTTCGTTGAGCAAGGAGTAGCTCTTGTCTATTACATATTTGGCTTATGGAACGTTATCTGTGCTACATTCAATCTCTGGTTTTATGCAGCACCCCAACTCACCTTTCCCCTTAAGCAAGCATAAGTTGGTTTTCTACATGTGAGACCCTGTTCTGTTTTGTAATTCAGTTCCTGTGTAGCCAAGTTTACATTCCGTGTAGTAGTGATATCTTATGATGTTTCTTTTTCTGTGTGACTTATTTCACTTAGAATCATTGTACCTGAATCCACTCATTATGCTGCTATGGGCCTGATGACATAGATTTCATTGCTGAGTGATATTGCATTGTACGTAAAAACCACAACTTCTTTATCCATTTTTCGCTTTCTGTGATATTGAACTTGTACCGTAAACGAGGTTCATGTAAACACAGCCATCCCAAACTTAGGGTGGCTGTGTCTTTTTGATTTTAATTTCCCTATGCTATAGGACCATAAGTGGAAGTGCCCTAGGCTCTGTTGCTTTGTTTTTTAGATGTTTCAGGAAACACCATACACTTCTCCAGAGTGGCTGTTGGCAATTTTCATCCTGCCCTTCAGCATAACAGGGCTCCCAGTTCTCCATGGCCTGTCCTGCCTTTCTGGATTTTACACTTTTTTCAGATCGCCATTTTGACCAGGGGGCAGTGAGACTTCATTGTAATGCAGATTTAATTTGCAACCTTGCTTGCATGGTCAAAAAGGGCGTATGCGTTTTTTTCCTGAATATATTCAGGAAAAAACACACACGCCCTTTTTGGCCAAGTGCATCATTGTGGATATTCTGCCTCTTTTCCTACGCTTTACATGCAATTCCAGTCTACCTCCTGAAATCGATTTCCTGCAATTCTGCCCCGCTTTCAAGTCCTCTTGGCAGCCTTACTTCAATATATTTTTGGACGATAGCTGTCATTTATAACTCTGCATGTTTGTGAATGACAGTGCCCCTGAGCTCCTTTCTTCAACTCGCTTTCTTGTGAGCTGGCCGCACCACCACAGGATTCCTTCAGGCCCTAGTGTGGTTGCAGCATTGCACGCTGAGCCTTTGGTTAATTCCTCTTCCAGGTGGGAAATGAGAGTTAAATTTGCTCGTCCAGACACCTCCAGCTAGTCTCTCATTGGTTCTCCCTATTCCTGTTCATTTTCCGCAGAAATTGCAAACTGGGCCAAACAGGAGTTTAAAGGCACTGACTCTCCAAGTGGGGAGAGTGTTAGTAAAGCGTCTGGAATGTTGCACCCGAGTACCAGGGGACGAAAACTGAGACACATTTGAACACGTTTCCCGATCACACGGTGGATCATACTCTGGGTTCCACATGCATGTTTTAGATGAAGGAGAATCCCTTAAACCTGGAGAGTTGAGACCCATAGAATGGGTACCATGCAATATGGCTTCAAAGGGTCTGTATTTGCTCACCGAACCTCACCAATCCTATCACTGCTTCGTTTATGCCGCTGTACACACGCTTGATTCTCTTTCGGAGACATATAAATCCATAGGTTTTAAGATTCTTACTAGTCAGGTATATTCTTAGGCGTTTAATATGGGGTGTTGAGTCCACTTCGTTGAGCAAGGAGTAGCTCTTGTCTATTACATATTTGGCTTATGGAGCGGTATCTGTGCTAATTTCAATCTCTGGTTTTATGCAGCACCCCAACTCACCTTTCCCCTTAAGCAAGCATAAGTTGGTTTTCTACATTTGAGACACTGTTCTGTTTTGTAATTCAGTTCCTTTGTAGCCAAGTTTACATTCCGTGTAGTAGTGATATCTTATGATGTTTCTTTTTCTGTGTGACTTATTTCACTTAGCATCATCGTACCTGAATCCACTCAGTATGCTGCTATGGGCCTGATGACATAGATTTCATTGCTGAGTGATATTGCATTGTACATAAGTACCACAACTTCTTTATCCATTTTTCGCTTTCTGTGATATTGAACTTGTACCGTAAACGAGGTTCTTGTAAAGAGAGCCATCCCAAACTTTGGGGTGGTTGTGTCTTTTTGATTTTAATTTCCCTAAGCTATAGGACCATAAGTGGAAGTGCCCTAGGCTCTGTTGCTTTGTTTTTTAGATGTTTCAGGAAACACCATACACTTCTCCAGAGTGGCTGTTGGCAATTTACATCCCGCCCATCAGCATAAGAAGGCTCCCAGTTCTCCATGGCCTGTGCTGCCTTTCTGGATTTTACACTTTTTCCAGATGGCCCTTTTGACCGGGGGACAGTGAGACTTCATTGTAATGCAGATTTCCTTTGCAAGCTTGCTTGGTTGGCCAAAAAGTGCGTATGCATTTTTTCCTGAATATATTCAGGAAAAAACGCATACGCCCTTTTTGGCCAAGTGCATCATTGTGGACGTTCTGCCTCTTTTCCTATGCTTTACATGGAATTCCTGTCTATCTCCTGAAATCGGTTTCCTGCAATTCTGCCCCGGTTTCAAGTCCTCTTGGCAGCCTTACTTCAATATAATTTTGGACTATAGCTGTCATGTATAACTCTGCAGGTTTGTGAATTAGAGTGCCCCTGAGCTCCTTTCTTCAACTCGCTTTCTTGTGAGCTGGCCGCAACACCGCAGGTTGCTTCAGGCCCTAGTGTGGTTCCTGCACGGCATGCTGAGCCTTTGGTTAAATCCTCTTCGTGGTGGCAAATGAGAGTTAAATTTGCCCGTCCAGACACCTCCATCTAATCTTTCATTGTTTCTCCCTATTCCTGTTCATTTAACGCAGAATTTGCAAACTGGGCCAAAGAGAGTTTAAAGACACTGACTCTCCAAGTGGGGAGAGTGTTAGTAAAGCGTCTGGAATGTTGCACCCAAGTACCAGGGGACGAAAACTGAGACACATTTGAACACGTTTCCCGATCACACGGTGGATCATACTCTGGGTTCCACATGCATGTTTTAGCTGAAGGAAGAATCCCTTAAACCTGGAGAGTTGAGACCCATGGAATGGGTACCATGCAATATGATTTCAAAGGGTCTGCATTTGCTCACCGAACCTCACCAATCCTATCAGTGCTGCGTTTATGCCGCTGTACACACGGTTGATTCTCTTTCGGAGACATATAAATCCATAGGTTTTAAGATTCTTACTAGTCAGGTATATTCTTAGCCGTTTAATATGGGGTGTTGTGTCCACTTTGTTGAGCAAGGAGTAGCTCTTGTCTATTACATATTTGGCTTATGGAACGGTATCTGTGCTAATTTCAATCTCTGGTTATGCAGCACCCCAACTCACCTTTCCCCTTAAGCAAGCATATGTTGGTTTTCTACATTTGAGACACTGTTCTGTTTTGTAATTCAGTTCCTGTGTAGCCAAGTTTACATTCCGTGTAGTAGTGGTATCTTATGATGTTTCTTTTTCTGTGTGACTTATTTCACTTAGAATCATCGTACCTGAATCCACTCATTATGCTGCTATGGGCCTGATGACATAGATTTCATTGCTGAGTGATATTGCATTGTACGTAAGTACCACAACTTCTTTATCCATTTTTCGTTTTCTGTGATATTGAACTTGTACCGTAAACGAGTTTCTTGTCAACAGAGCCATCCCAAACTTTGGCGTGGCTGTGTCTTTTTGATTTTAATTTCCCTAAGCTATAGGACCATAAGTGGAAGTGCCCTAGGCTCTGTTGCTTTGTTTTTTAGATGTTTCAGGAAACAACATACACTTCTCCAGAGTGGCTGTTGGCAATTTTCATCCCGCCCTTCAGTATAACAAGGCTCCCAGTTCTCCACGGCCTGTACTGCCTTTCTGGATTTTACACTTTTTTCAGATTGCCCTTTTGAGCGGGGAGCAGTGAGACTTCATTGTAGTGCAGATTTCCTTTGCAAGCTTGCTTGGTTGGCCAAAAAGGGCGTATGCGTTTTTTCCTGAATATATTCAGGAAAAAACACATACGCCCTTTTTGGCCAAGTGCATCATTGTGGACGTTCTGCCTCTTTTCCTATGCTTTACATGCAATTCCAGTCTACCTCCTGAAATGGGTTTCCTGCAATTCTGCCCCGCTTTCAAGTCCTCTTGGCAGCCTTACTTCAATATATTTTTGGACGATAGCTGTCATTTATAACTCTGCAGGTTTGTGAATTACAGTGCCCCTGAGCTCCTTTCTTCAACTCGCTTTCTTGTGAGCTGGCCGCAACACCGCAAGATTGCTTCAGACCCTAGTGTGGTTCCGGCACGGCACGCTGAGCCTTTGGTTAAATCCTCTTCCTGGTGGGAAATGAGAGTTAAATTTGCCCGTCCAGACACCTCCAGCTAGTCTCTCATTGGTTCTCCCTATTCCTGTTCATTTTCCGCAAAAATTGCAAACTGGGCCAAACAGGAGGTTAAAGGCACTGACTCTCCAAGTGGGGAGAGAGTTAGTAAAGCTTCTGGAATGTTGCACCCGAGTACCAGGGGACGAAAACTGAGACACATTTGAACACGTTTCCCGATCACACGGTGGATCATACTCTGGGTTCCACATGCATGTTTTAGCTGAAGGAGAATCCCTTAAACCTGGAGAGTTGAGACCCATGGAATGGGTACCATGCAATATGATTTCAAAGGGTCTGCATTTGCTCACCGAACCTCACCAATCCTATCACTGCTGTGTTTATGCCGCTGTACACACGCTTGATTCTCTTTTGGAGACATAGAAATCCATAGGTTTTAGGATTCTTACTAGTCAGGTATATTCTTAGGCGTTTAATATGGGGTGTTGAGTCCACTTCGTTGAGCAAGGAGTAGCTCTTGTCTATTACATATTTGGCTTATGGAACAGTATCTGTGCTAATTTCAATCTCTGGTGTTATGCAGCACCCCAACTCACCTTTCCCCTTAAGCAAGCATAAGTTGGTTTTCTACATTTGAGACACTGTTCTGTTTTGTAATTCAGTTCCTGTGTAGCCAAGTTTACATTCCATGTAGTAGTGATATCTTATGATGTTTCTTTTTCTGTGTGACTTATTTCACTTAGAATCATCGTACCTGAATCCACTCAGTATGCTGCTATGGGCCTGATGACATAGATTTCATTGCTGAGTGATATTGCATTGTACTTAAGTACCACAACTTCTTTATCCATTTTTCGCTTTCTGTGATATTGAACTTGTACCGTAAAAGAGGTTCTTGTAAACAGAGCCATCCCAGACTTTGGGGTGGCTGTGTCTTTTTGATTTTAATTTCCCTAAGCTATAGGACCGTAAGTGGAAGTGCCCTAGGCTCTGTTGCTTTGTTTTTTAGATGTTTCAGGAAACACCATACACTTCTCCAGAGTGGCTGTTGGCAATTTACATCCCGCCCATCAGCATAAGAAGGCTCCCAGTTCTCCATGGCCTGTGCTGCCTTTCTGGATTTTACACTTTTTCCAGATGGCCCTTTTGACCGGGGGACAGTGAGACTTCATTGTAGTGCAGATTTCCTTTGCAAGCTTTCTTGGTTGGCCAAAAAGTGCGTATGCGTTTTTTCCTGAATATATTCAGGAAAAAACGCATACGCCCTTTTTGGCCAAGTGCATCATTGTGGACGTTCTGCCTCTTTTCCTATGCTTTACATGGAATTCCTGTCTATCTCCTGAAATCGGTTTCCTACAATTCTGCCCCGGTTTCAAGTCCTCTTGGCAGCCTTACTTCAATATAATTTTGGACTATAGCTGTCATGTATAACTCTGCAGGTTTGTGAATTAGAGTGCCCCTGAGCTCCTTTCTTCAACTCGCTTTCTTGTGAGCTGGCCGCAAACCGCAGGGTTGCTTCAGGCCCTAGTGCGGTTGCGGCACGGCAGGCTGAGCATTTGTTTAAATCCTCTTACAGGTGGGAAATGAGAGTTAAATTTGCCCGTCCAGACACCTCCATCTAATCTTTCAATGTTTCTCCCTATTCCTGTTCATTTTCCGCAGAAATTGCAAACTGGGCCAAACAGGAGGTTAAAGGCACTGACTCTCCAAGTGGGGAGAGTGTTAGTAAAGCGTCTGGAATGTTGCACCCGAGTACCAGGGGACGAAAACTGAGACATGTTTGAACACGTTTCCCGATCACACGGTGGATCATACTCTGGGTTCCACATGCATGTTTTAGCTGAAGGAAGAATCCCTTAAACCTGGAGAGTTGAGACCCATGGAATGCGTACCATGCAATATGATTTCAAAGGGTCTGCATTTGCTCACCGAACCTCACCAATCCTATCACTGCTGCGTTTATGCCGCTGTACACACGCTTGATTCCCTTTTGAGACATATAAATCCATAGGTTTTAATATTCTTACTAGTCAGGTATATTCTTAGGCGTTTAATATGGGGTGTTGAGTCCACTTCGTTGAGCAAGGACTAGCTCTTGTCTATTACATATTTGCCTTATGGAACAGTATCTGTACTACTTTCAATCTCTGGTTTTATGCAGCACCCCAACTCACCTTTCCCCTTAAGCAAGCATATGTTGGTTTTCTACATTTGAGACACTGTTCTGTTTTGTAATTCAGTACCTGTGTAGCCAAGTTTACATTCCGTGTAGTAGTGATATCTTATGATGTTTCTTTTTCTGTATGACTTATTTCACTTAGAATCATCGTACCTGAATCCACTCATTATGCTGCTACGGGCCTGATGACATAGATTTCATTGCTGAGTGATATTGCATTGTACGTAAGTACCACAACTTCTTTATCCATTTTTCGCTTTCTGTGATATTGAACTTGTACCGTAAACAAGGTTCTTGTAAAGAGAGCAATCCCAAATTTTGGGGTGGCTGTGTCTTTTTGATTTTAATTTCCCTAAGCTATAGGACCATAAGTGGAAGTGCCCTAGGCTCTGTTGCTTTGTTTTTTAGATGTTTCAGGAAACACCATACACTTCTCCAGAGTGGCTCTTGGCAATTTACATCCCGCCCATCAGCATAAGAAGGCTCCCAGTTCTCCATGGCCTGTGCTGCCTTTCTGGATTTTACACTTTTTCCAGATGGCCCTTTTGACCGGGGGACAGTGAGACTTCATCGTAATGCAGATTTCCTTTGCAAGCTTGCTTGGTTGGCCAAAAAGTGCGTATGCATTTTTTCCTGAATATATTCAGGAAAAAACGCATACGCCCTTTTTGGCCAAGTGCATCATTGTGGACGTTCTGCCTCTTTTCCTATGCTTTACATGGAATTCCTGTCTATCTCCTGAAATCGGTTTCCTGCAATTCTGCCCCGGTTTCAAGTCCTCTTGGCAGCCTTACTTCAATATAATTTTGGACTATAGCTGTCATGTATAACTCTGCAGGTTTGTGAATTAGAGTGCCCCTGAGCTCCTTTCTTCAACTCGCTTTCTTGTGAGCTGGCCGCAACACCGCAGGTTGCTTCAGGCCCTAGTGTGGTTCCTGCACGGCATGCTGAGCCTTTGGTTAAATCCTCTTCCTGGTGGCAAATGAGAGTTAAATTTGCCCGTCCAGACACCTCCATCTAATCTTTCATTGTTTCTCCCTATTCCTGTTCATTTAACGCAGAATTTGCAAACTGGGCCAAACAGAGTTTAAAGACACTGACTCTCCAAGTGGGGAGAGTGTTAGTAAAGCGTCTGGAATGTTGCACCCAAGTACCAGGGGACGAAAACTGAGACACATTTGAACACGTTTCCCGATCACACGGTGGATCATACTCTGGGTTCCACATGCATGTTTTAGCTGAAGGAAGAATCCCTTAAACCTGGAGAGTTGAGACCCATGGAATGGGTACCATGCAATATGATTTCAAAGGGTCTGCATTTGCTCACCGAACCTCACCAATCCTATCAGTGCTGCGTTTATGCCGCTGTACACACTTTTGATTCTCTTTCGGAGACATATAAATCCATAGGTTTTAAGATTCTTACTAGTCAGGTATATTCTTAGGCGTTTAATATGGGGTGTTGTGTCCACTTTGTTGAGCAAGGAGTAGCTCTTGTCTATTACATATTTGGCTTATGGAACGGTATCTGTGCTAATTTCAATCTCTGGTTATGCAGCACCCCAACTCACCTTTCCCCTTAAGCAAGCATATGTTGGTTTTCTACATTTGAGACACTGTTCTGTTTTGTAATTCAGTTCCTGTGTAGCCAAGTTTACATTCCGTGTAGTAGTGGTATCTTATGATGTTTCTTTTTCTGTGTGACTTATTTCACTTAGAATCATCGTACCTGAATCCACTCATTATGCTGCTATGGGCCTGATGACATAGATTTCATTGCTGAGTGATATTGCATTGTACGTAAGTACCACAACTTCTTTATCCATTTTTCGTTTTCTGTGATATTGAACTTGTACCGTAAACGAGGTTCTTGTAAACAGAGCCATCCCAAACTTTGGCGTGGCTGTGTCTTTTTGATTTTAATTTCCCTAAGCTATAGGACCATAAGTGGAAGTGCCCTAGGCTCTGTTGCTTTGTTTTTTAGATGTTTCAGGAAACACCATACACTTCTCCAGAGTGGCTGTTGGCAATTTTCATCCCGCCCTTCAGTATAACAAGGCTCCCAGTTCTCCACGGCCTGTACTGCCTTTCTGGATTTTACACTTTTTTCAGATTGCCCTTTTGAGCGGGGGGCAGTGAGACTTCATTGTAGTGCAGATTTCCTTTGCAAACTTGCTTGGTTGGCCAAAAAGGGCGTATGCGTTTTTTCCTGAATATATTCAGGAAAAAACACATACGCCGTTTTTGGCCAAGTGCATCATTGTGGACGTTCTGCCTCTTTTCCTATGCTTTACATGCAATTCCAGTCTACCTCCTGAAATCGGTTTCCTGCAATTCTGCCCCGCTTTCAAGTCCTCTTGGCAGCCTTACTTCAATATATTTTTGGACGATAGCTGTCATTTATAACTCTGCAGGTTTGTGAATTACAGTGCCCCTGAGCTCCTTTCTTCAACTCGCTTTCTTGTGAGCTGGCCGCAACACCGCAGGATTGCTTCAGACCCTAGTGTGGTTCCGGCACGGCACGCTGAGCCTTTGGTTAAATCCTCTTCCTGGTGGGAAATGAGAGTTAAATTTGCCCGTCCAGACACCTCCAGCTAGTCTCTCATTGGTTCTCCCTATTCCTGTTCATTTTCCGCAAAAATTGCAAACTGGGCCAAACAGGAGGTTAAAGGCACTGACTCTCCAAGTGGGGAGAGAGTTAGTAAAGCTTCTGGAATGTTGCACCTGAGTACCAGGGGACGAAAACTGAGACACATTTGAAAACGTTTCCCGATCACACGGTGGATCATACTCTGGGTTCCACATGCATGTTTTAGCTGAAGGAGAATCCCTTAAACCTGGAGAGTTGAGACCCATGGAATGGGTACCATGCAATATGATTTCAAAGGGTCTGCATTTGCTCACCGAACCTCACCAATCCTATCACTGCTGTGTTTATGCCGCTGTACACATGCTTGATTCTCTTTTGGAGACATAGAAATCCATAGGTTTTAGGATTCTTACTAGTCAGGTATATTCTTAGGCGTTTAATATGGGGTGTTGAGTCCACTTCGTTGAGCAAGGAGTAGCTCTTGTCTATTACATATTTGGCTTATGGAACAGTATCTGTGCTAATTTCAATCTCTGGTTTTATGCAGCACCCCAACTCACCTTTCCCCTTAAGCAAGCATAAGTTGGTTTTCTACATTTGAGACACTGTTCTGTTTTGTAATTCAGTTCCTGTGTAGCCAAGTTTACATTCCGTGTAGTAGTGATATCTTATGATGTTTCTTTTTCTGTGTGACTTATTTCACTTAGAATCATCGTACCTGAATCCACTCAGTATGCTGCTATGGGCCTGATGACATAGATTTCATTGCTGAGTGATATTGCATTGTACGTAAGTACCACAACTTCTTTATCCATTTTTCGCTTTCTGTGATATTGAACTTGTACCGTAAAAGAGGTTCTTGTAAACAGAGCCATCCCAGACTTTGGGGTGGCTGTGTCTTTTTGATTTTAATTTCCCTAAGCTATAGGACCATAAGTGGAAGTGCCCTAGGCTCTGTTGCTTTGTTTTTTAGATGTTTCAGGAAACACCATACACTTCTCCAGAGTGGCTGTTGGCAATTTACATCCCGCCCATCAGCATAAGAAGGCTCCCAGTTCTCCATGGCCTGTGCTGCCTTTCTGGATTTTACACTTTTTCCAGATGGCCCTTTTGACCGGGGGACAGTGAGACTTCATTGTAGTGCAGATTTCCTTTGCAAGCTTGCTTGGTTGGCCAAAAAGTGCGTATGCGTTTTTTCCTGAATATATTCAGGAAAAAACGCATACGCCCTTTTTGGCCAAGTGCATCATTGTGGACGTTCTGCCTCTTTTCCTATGCTTTACATGGAATTCCTGTCTATCTCCTGAAATCGGTTTCCTACAATTCTGCCCCGGTTTCAAGTCCTCTTGGCAGCCTTACTTCAATATAATTTTGGACTATAGCTGTCATGTATAACTCTGCAGGTTTGTGAATTAGAGTGCCCCTGAGCTCCTTTCTTCAACTCGCTTTCTTGTGAGCTGGCCGCAAACCGCAGGGTTGCTTCAGGCCCTAGTGCGGTTGCGGCACGGCAGGCTGAGCATTTGTTTAAATCCTCTTACAGGTGGGAAATGAGAGTTAAATTTGCCCGTCCAGACACCTCCATCTAATCTTTCAATGTTTCTCCCTATTCCTGTTCATTTTCCGCAGAAATTGCAAACTGGGCCAAACAGGAGGTTAAAGGCACTGACTCTCCAAGTGGGGAGAGTGTTAGTAAAGCGTCTGGAATGTTGCACCCGAGTACCAGGGGACGAAAACTGAGACATGTTTGAACACGTTTCCCGATCACACGGTGGATCATACTCTGGGTTCCACATGCATGTTTTAGCTGAAGGAAGAATCCCTTAAACCTGGAGAGTTGAGACCCATGGAATGCGTACCATGCAATATGATTTCAAAGGGTCTGCATTTGCTCACCGAACCTCACCAATCCTATCACTGCTGCGTTTATGCCGCTGTACACACGCTTGATTCCCTTTTGAGACATATAAATCCATAGGTTTTAATATTCTTACTAGTCAGGTATATTCTTAGGCGTTTAATATGGGGTGTTGAGTCCACTTCGTTGAGCAAGGACTAGCTCTTGTCTATTACATATTTGCCTTATGGAACAGTATCTGTACTACTTTCAATCTCTGGTTTTATGCAGCACCCCAACTCACCTTTCCCCTTAAGCAAGCATATGTTGGTTTTCTACATTTGAGACACTGTTCTGTTTTGTAATTCAGTACCTGTGTAGCCAAGTTTACATTCCGTGTAGTAGTGATATCTTATGATGTTTCTTTTTCTGTATGACTTATTTCACTTAGAATCATCGTACCTGAATCCACTCATTATGCTGCTACGGGCCTGATGACATAGATTTCATTGCTGAGTGATATTGCATTGTACGTAAGTACCACAACTTCTTTATCCATTTTTCGCTTTCTGTGATATTGAACTTGTACCGTAAACGAGGTTCTTGTAAAGAGAGCGATCCCAAATTTTGGGGTGGCTGTGTCTTTTTGATTTTAATTTCCCTAAGCTATAGGACCATAAGTGGAAGTGCCCTAGGCTCTGTTGCTTTGTTTTTTAGATGTTTCAGGAAACACCATACACTTCTCCAGAGTGGCTCTTGGCAATTTACATCCCGCCCATCAGCATAAGAAGGCTCCCAGTTCTCCATGGCCTGTGCTGTCTTTCTGGATTTTACACTTTTTCCAGATGGCCCTTTTGACCGGGGGACAGTGAGACTTCATTGTAATGCAGATTTCCTTTGCAAGCTTGCTTGGTTGGCCAAAAAGTGCGTATGCATTTTTTCCTGAATATATTCAGGAAAAAACGCATACGCCCTTTTTGGCCAAGTGCACCATTGTGGACGTTCTGCCTCTTTTCCTATGCTTTACATGGAATTCCTGTCTATCTCCTGAAATCGGTTTCCTGCAATTCTGCCCCGGTTTCAAGTCCTCTTGGCAGCCTTACTTCAATATAATTTTGGACTATAGCTGTCATGTATAACTCTGCAGGTTTGTGAATTAGAGTGCCCCTGAGCTCCTTTCTTCAACTCGCTTTCTTGTGAGCTGGCCGCAACACCGCAGGTTGCTTCAGCCCCTAGTGTGGTTCCTGCACGGCATGCTGAGCCTTTGGTTAAATCCTCTTCCTGGTGGCAAATGAGAGTTAAATTTGCCCGTCCAGACACCTCCATCTAATCTTTCATTGTTTCTCCCTATTCCTGTTCATTTAACGCAGAATTTGCAAACTGGGCCAAACAGAGTTTAAAGACACTGACTCTCCAAGTGGGGAGAGTGTTAGTAAAGCGTCTGGAATGTTGTACCCGAGTACCAGGGGACAAAAACTGAGACACATTTGAACACATTTCCCGATCACACGGTGTATCATACTCTGGGTTCCACATGCATGTTTTAGCTGAAGCAAGAATCCCTTAAACCTGGAGATTGAGACCCATGGAATGGGTACCATGCAATATGACTTCAAAGGGTCTGCATTTGCTCACCGAACCTCACCAATCCTATCACTGCTGCGCTTATGCCACTGTACACATGCTTGATTCTCTTTCAGAGACATATAAATCCATAGGTTTTAAGATTCTTACTAATCAGGTATATTCTTAGGCATTTAATATGCGGTGTTGTGTCCTCTTCGTTCAGCAAGGAGTAGCTCTTGTCTATTACATATTTGGCTTATGGAACTGTATCTGTGCTAATTTCAATCTCTGGTTTTATGCATCACCCCAACTCACCTTTCCCCTTCAGCAAGCATAAGTTGGTTTTCTACATTTGAGACCCTGTTCTGTTTTGTAATTCAGTTCCTGTGTAGCCAGGTTTGCATTCCATGTATTAGTGATATCTTATGATTTTTTTTTCTTTGTGACTTATTTCACTTAGAATCATCGTATCTGAATCCACTCATTATGCTGCTATGGGACTGATGACATAGAGTTCATTGCTGAGTGATATTGAATTGTATGTAAGTGCCACAACTTCTTTATCCATTTTTCGGTTTCTGTCATATTGAACTTGTAATGTAAACGAGGTTCTTGTAAACAGAACCGTCCAAAACTTTGGGGTGGCTGTGTCTTTTTGCTTTAATTTCCCTAAGCTATAGGACCATAAGTGGAAGTGCCCTAGGCTCTGTTGCTTTGTTTTTTAGATGTTTCAGGAAACACCATACACTTCTCCAGAGTGGCTGTTGGCAGTTTACATCCCGCCCATCCGCATAACAAGGCTCCCAGTTCTCCATGGCCTGTCCTGCCTTTCTGGATTTTACACTTTTTTCAGATGTCCCTTTTCACCGGGGGGCAGTGAGACTTCATTGTAGTGCAGATTTCCTTTGCAAGCTTGCTTGGTTGGCCAAAAAGGGCGTATGCGTTTTTTCCTGAATATATTCAGGAAAAAACGCATACGTCCTTTTTGGCCAAGTGCATCATTGTGGACGTTCTGCCTCTTTTCCTATGCTTTACATGTAATTCCAGTCTACCTCCTGAAATCGGTTTCTTGCAATTCTGCCCTGCTTTCAAGTCCTCTTGGTAGTCTTACTTCAATATATTTTTGGACGATAGCTGTCATTTATAACACTGCATGTTTGTGAATTACAGTGCCCCTGAGTTCCTTTCTTCAACTCGCTTTCTTGTGAGATGGCCGCAACACCACAGGATTGCTTCAGGCCCTAGTGTGGTTCCGGCATGGCACGCTGAGCCTTTGGTTAATTCCTCTTCCTGGTGGGAAATGAGAGTTAAATTTGCCCATCCAGACACCTCCAGCTAGTCTCTCATTGGTTCTCCCTATTCCTGTTCATTTTCCGCAGAAATTGCAAACTGGGCCAAACAGGAGTTTAAAGGCACTGACTCTCCAAGTGGGGAGAGTGTTAGTAAAGCGTCTGGAATGTTGCACCCGAGTACCAGGGTATGATAACTGAGACACTTTTGAACACGTTTCCTGATCACACGGTGGATCATACTGTGGGTTCCACACGCATGTTTTAGCTGAAGGAAGAATCCCTTAAACCTGGAGAGTTGAGACCCATGGAATGGGTAATATGCAATATGACTTCAAAGGGTCTGCATTTGCTCACCGATCCTCACCAATCCTATCACTGCGGCATTTATGCCGCTGTACACACTCTTGATTCTCTTTCGGAGACATATAAATCCATAGGTTTTAAGATTCTTACTAGTCAGGTATATTCTTAAGCGTTTAATATGGGGTGTTGAGTCCACTTCGTTGAGCAAGGAGTAGCTCTTGTCTATTACATATTTGGCTTACGGAACGGTATCTGTGCTAATTTCAATCTCTGGTTTTATGCAGCACCCCAACTCACCTTTCCCCTTAAGCAAGCATAAGTTGGTTTTCTACATTTGAGACCCTGTTCTGTTTTGTAATACAGTTCCTGTGTAGCCAAGTTTACATTCCGTGTATTAGTGATATCTTATGATGTTTCTTTTTCTGTGTGACTTATTTCACTTAGAATCATCGTACCTGAATCCACTCATTATGCTGCTACGGGCCTGATGACATAGATTTCATTGCTGAGTGATATTGCATTGTACGTAAGTACCACAACTTCTTTATCCATTTCTCGCTTTCTGTGATATTGAATTTCTACCATAAACAAGGTTCTTGTAAACAGAGCCGTCCCAAACTTTGGGGTGGCTGTGTCTTTTTGATTTTAATTTCCCTAAATTACAGGACCATAAGTGGAAGTGCCCTAGCCTGTGTTTCTTTGTTTTTTAGATGTTTCAGGAAACACCATACACTTCTCCAGAGTGGCTGTTGGCAATTTACATCTCGCCCATCAGCATAACAATGCTCCCAGTTCTCCATGGCCTGTCCTACCATTCTGGATTTTACACTTTTTTCAGATGGCCCTTTTGCCCGGGGGAGAGTGAGACTTCATTGTAGTGCAGATTTCCTTTGCAAGCTTGCTTGGTTGGCCAAAATCTGCGTATCCGTTTTTTCCTGAATATATTCAGGAAAAAACGCATACGCCCTTTTTGCCCAAGTGCATCATTGTGGACGTTCTGCCTCTTTTCCTATGGTTTACATGCAATTCCAGTCTACCTGCTGAAATCGGTTTCCTGCAATTCTTCCCCACTTTCAAATCCTCTTGGCAGCCTGACTTCAACATATTTTGGGACAATAGCTGTCATTTATAACTCTGCAGGTTTGTGAATTACAGTGCCCCTGAGCTCCTTTCTTCAACTCAATTTCTTGTGAGCTGGCCGCAACACCGCAGGATTGCTTCAGGCCCTAGTGTGGTTCCGGCATGGCACGCTGAGCCTTTGGTTAATTCCTCTTCCTGGTGGGAAATGAGAGTTAAATTTGCCCGTCCAGACACCTCCAGCTAGTCTCTCATTGGTTCTCCTTATTCCTGTTCATTTTCCGCAGAAATTGCAAACTGGGCCAAACAGGAGGTTAAAGGCACTGACCCTCCACGTGGAGAGAGTGTTAGTAAAGCATCTGGAATGTTGCCCCCGAGTACCAGGGGACGAAAACTGAGACACATTTGAACACGTTTAACGATCACACGGTGGATCATACTCTGGGTACCACATGCATGTTTTAGCTGAAGTAAGAATCCCTTAAACCTGGAGAATTGAGACCCATGGAATGGGTACCATGCAATATGACTTCAAAGGGTCTGCATTTGCTCACCGAACCTCACGAATCCTATCACTGCTCCGTTTATGCCACTGTACACACGCTTGATTGTCTTTCGGAGACATATAAATCCATAGGTTTTAAGATTCTTACTAGTCCGGTATATTCTTAGGCGTTTAATATGGTGTGTTGAGTCCATTTCGTTGAGCAAGGAGTAGCTCTTGTCTATTACATATTTGGCTTATGGAACGGTATCTGTGCTAATTTCAATCTCTGGTTTTATGCAGCACCCCAACTCACCTTTCCCCTTAAGCAAGCATAAGTTGGTTTTCTGCATTTGAGTCCCTGTTCTGTTTTGTAATTCAGATCCTGTGTAGCCAAGTTTAGATTCCGTGTATTAGTGATATCTTATGATGTTTCTTTTTCTGTGTGACTTATTTCACTTAGAATCATCGTACCTGAATCCACTCATTATGCTGCTACGGGCCTGATGACATAGATTTCATTGCTGAGTGATATTGCATTGTACATAAGTACCACAACTTCTTTATCCATTTTTCACTTTCTGTGATATTGAACTTGTACCGTAAACGAGGTTCTTGTAAACAGAGCCATCCCAAACTTTGGGGTGGCTGTGTCTTTTTGATTATAATTTCCCTAAGCTATAGGACCATAAATGGAAGTGCCCTAGGCTCTGTTGCTTTGTTTTTTGGATGTTTCAAGAAACACCATACACTTCTCCAGAGTGGCTGTTGGCAATTTACATCCCGCCCATCAGCATAACAAGGCTCCCAGTTCTCCATGGCCTGTCCTGCCTTTCTGGATTTTACACTTTTTTCAGATGGCCCGTTTGACCGGGGGGCAGTGAGACTTTATTGTAGTGCAGATTTCCTTTGCAAGCTTGCTTGGTTGGCCAAAAAGGGCGTATGCGTTTTTTCCTGAATATATTCAGGAAAAAACGCATACGCCCTTTTTGGCCAAGTGCATCATTGTGGACGTTCTGCCTTTTTTCCTAAGCTTTACATGCAATTCCAGTCTACCTCCTGAAATCGGTTTCCTGCAATTCTGCCCCGCTTTCAAGTCCTCTTGGCAGCCTTACTTCAGTATATTGTTGGACGATAGCTGTCATTTATAATTCTGCAGGTTTGTGAATTACAGTGCCCCTGAGCTCCTTTCTTCAACTCTTTTTCTTCTCAGCTGGCCACAACACCGCTGGATTGCTTCAGGCCCTAGTGTGGTTCCGGCATGGCACGCTGAGCCTTTGGTTAATTCCTCTTCCTGGTGGGAAATGAGAGTTAAATTTGCCCGTCCAGACACCTCCAGCCAATCTCTCATTGGTTCTCCCTATTCCTGTTCTTCTTACGCAGAAATTGCAAACTGGGCCAAACAGGAGGTTAAAGGCACTGACTCTCCAAGTGGGGAGGGTGTTAGTAAAGCGTCTGGAATGTTGCACCCGAGTACCAGGGGACGAAAACTGAGACACATTTGAACACGTTTCCCGATCACACGGTGGATCATACTCTGGGTTCCACATGCATGTTTTAGCTGAAGGAAGAATCCCTTAAACCTGGAGAGTTGAGACCCATGGAACGGGTAATATGCAATATGCCTTCAAAGGGTCTGCATTTGCTCACTGAACCTCACCAATCCTATCACTGCTGCGTTTATGCCACTGTACACACACATGATTCTCTTTCGGAGACATATAAATCCATAGGTTTTAAGATTCTTACTAGTCAGGTATATACTTAGGCGTTTAATATGGGGTGCTGGGTCCACTTCGTTGAGTAAGGAGTAGCTCTTGTCTATTACATATTTGGCTTATGGAACGGTATCTGTGCTAATTTCAAACTCTGGTTTTATGCAGCACCCCAACTCACCTTTCCCCTTAAGCAAGCATAAGTTGGTTTTCTACATTTGAGACCCTGTTCTGTTTTGTAATTCAGTTCCTGTGTAGCCAAGTTTACATTCCATGTAGTAGTGATATCTTATGATGTTTCTTTTTCTTTGTGACTTATTTCAGTTAGAATCATCATACCTGAATCCACTCATTTTGCTGCTATGGGCCTGATGACATAGATTTCATTGCTGAGTGATATTGCATTGTACGTAAGTACCACAACTTCTTTATCCATTTTTCGCTTTCTGCGATATTGAACTTGTACCGTAAAGGAGGTTCTTGTAAACAGAGCCGTCCCAAACTTTGGGGTGGCTGTGTCTTTTTGATTTTAAATTCCCTAAGCTATAGGACCATAAGTGGAAGTGCCCTAGGCTCTGTTGCTTTGTTTTTTAGATGTTTCAGGAAACACCATACACTTCTCCAGAGTGGTTGTTAGCAATTTACATCCCGCCCATCAGCATAAAAAGGCTCCCAGTTCTCCATGGCCTGTCCTGCCTTTCTGGATGTTACACTTTTTTCAGATGGCCCTTTTGACCAGTTGGAAGTGAGACTTCATTGAAATGCAGATTTCCTTTGCAATCTTGCTTGGTTGGCCAAAAAGGGCCTATGCTTTTTTTCCTGTATATATTCAGGACAAACGCATTCTCCCTTTTTTGCCAAGTGCATCATTGTGGAATTTCTGCCTCTTTTCCTGTGCTTTACATGCAATTCCAGTCTACCTCCTGAAATCGGTTTCCTGCAATTCTGCCCCACTTTCAAGTCCTCTTGGCAGCCTTACTTCAATATATTTTTGGACGAAAGCTGTCATTTTTAACTCTGCAGCTGTGTGAATGAGAGTGCCCCTGAGCTCCTTTCTTCAACTCACTTTCTTGTGAGTTGGCCGCAACACCGCAGGATTGCTTCAGGCCCTAGTGTAGTTCTGGCACGGCACGCTGAGCCTTTGGTTAATTCGTCTTCCTGGTCGGAAATGAAAGTTAAATTTGCCCATCCAGACACCTCCAGCTAGTCTCTCACTGGTTTTCCCTATTCCTGTTCATCTTACGCAGAAATTGCAAACTGGGCCAAACAGGAGTTTAAAGGCACTGACTCTCCAAGTGGGGAGAGTGTTAGTAAAGCGTCTGGAATGTTGCACCCGAGTACCAGGGGACGAAAACTGAGACCCATTTGAACACATTTCCCGATCACATGGTGAATCATACTCTGGATTCCACATGCATGTTTTAGCTGAAGGAAGAATCCCTTAAACCTGGAGAGTTGAGACCCATGGAATGGGTACCATGCAATATGACTTCAAAGGGTCTGCATTTGCTCACCAAACCTCACCAATCCTATCACTGCTGCGTTTATGCCACTGTACACACGCTTGATTCTCTTTCAGAGACATATAAATCCATAGGTTTTAAGATTCTTACTAGTCAGGTATATTCTTAGGCGTGTAATATGGGGTGCTGAGTCCACTTCCTTGAGCAAGGAGTAGCTCTTGTCTATTACATATTTGGCTTATGGAATGGTATCTGGGCTAATTTCAATCTCTGGTTTTATGCAGCACCCCAACTCACCTTTCCCCTTAAGCAAGCATAAGTTGGTTTTCTACATTTGAGACCCTGTTCTCTTTTGTAATTCAGTTCCTGTGTAGCCAAGTTTACATCCCGTGTAGTAGTGATATCTTATGATGTTGCTTTTTCTGTGTGACTTATTTCACTTGGAATCATCATACCTGAATCCACTCATTTTTGTGCTACGGGCCTGATGACATAGATTTCATTGCTGAGTGATATTGCATTGTACGTAAGTACCACAACTTCTTTATCCATTTTTCGATTTCTGCGATATTGAACTTGTATTGTAAACGAGTTTCTTGTCAACAGAGCCATCCCAAACTTTGCTGTGGCTGTGTCTTTTTGATTTTAATTTCCCTAAGGTATAGGACCATAAGTGGAAGTGCCCTAGGCTCTGTTGCTTTGTTTTTTAGATGTTTCAGGAAACAGCATACACTTCTCCAGAGTGGCTGTTGGCAATTTACATCCCGCCCATCAGCATAACAAGGCTCCCAGTTCTCCATGGCCTGTCCTGCCTTTCTGGATTTTACACTTTTTTCAGATGGCCGTTTTGACCACTGGGCAGTGAGACTTCATTGTAGTGCAGATTTCCTTTGCAAGCTTGCTTGGCTGGCCAAAGAGTGCGTATGCGTTTTTTCCTGAATATATTCAGGAAAAAACACATACGCACTTTTTGGCCAAGTGCACCATGGTGGACGTTCTGCCTCTTTTCCTATGCTTTACATGCAATTCCAGTCTACCTCCTGAAATCGGTTTCCTGCAATTCTGCCCCGCTTTCAAGTCCTCTTGGCAGCCTTACTTCAATATATTTTTCGACGATAGCTGTCATTTATAACTCTGCAGGTTTGTGAATTACAGTGCCCCTGAGCTCCTTTCTTCAACTCGCTTTCTTGTGAGCTGGCCGCAACACTGAAGGATTGCTTCAGGCCCTAGTGCGGTTCCGGCATGGCACGCTGAGCCTTTGGTTAATTCCTCTTCCTGGTGGGAAATGAGAGTTAAATTTGCCCGTCCAGACACCTCCAGCTAGTCTCTCATTGGTTCTCCCTATTCCTGTTCATTTTCTGCAGAAATTGCAAACTGGGCCAAAGAGGAGGTTAAAGGCACTGACCCTCCAAGTGGGGAGAGTGTTAGTAAAGCGTCTGGAATGTTGCACCCGAGTACCAGGGGACGAAAACTGAGACACATTTGAACACGTTTCCCGATCACACGGTGGATCATACTCTGGGTTCCACATGCATGTTTTAGCTGAAGGAAGAATCCCTTAAACATGGAGAGTTGAGACCCATGGAATGGGTACCATGCAATATGACTTCAAAGGGTCTGCATTTGCTCACCGAACCTCACCAATCCTATCACTGCTGCGTTTGTGCCACTGTACACACGCTTGATTCTCTTTCGGAGACATACAAATCCATAGGTTTTAAGATTCTTACTAGTCAGGTATATTCTTAGGCGTTAAATATGGTGTCTTGAGCCCACTTCGTTGAGCAAGGAGTAGCTCTTGTCTATTACATATTTGGCTTATGGAACGGTATCTGTGCTAATTTCAATCTCTGGTTTTATGCAGCACCCCAACTTACCTTTCCCCTTAAGCAAGCATAAGTTGTTTTCTACATTTGAGACCCTGGTCTGTTTTGTAATTCAGTTCCTGTGTAGCCAAGTTTACATTCCGTGTACTAGTGATATAGTATGATGTTTCTTTTTCTGTGTGACTTATTTCACTTAGAGTCATCGAACCTGAATCCACTCATTATGCTGCCTCGGGACTTATGACATAGATTTCCTTGCTGAGTGATATTGCATTGTACGTAAGTACCACAACTTCTTTATCCATTTTTTGCTTTCTGTGATATTGAACTTGAACCGTAAATGAGGTTCTTGTAAACAGAGCCATCCCAAATTTTGGGGTGGCTGTGTCTTTTTTATTTTAATTTCCCTAAGCTATAGGATCATAAGTGGAAATGCCCTAGGCTCTGTTGCTTTGTTTTTTAGATGTTTCAGGAAACTCCATACACTTCTCCAGAGTGGCTGTTGGCAATTTACATCCCGCCCAGCAGCATAAGAAGGCTCCCAGTTCTCCATGGCCTGTCCTGCCTTTCTGGATTTTACACTTTTTTCAGATGGCCGTTTTGAGCAGGGGGCAGTGAGACTTCATTTTAGTGTAGATTTCCTTTGCAAACTCGCTTGGTTGGCCAAAAAGTGCGTATGCGTTTTTTCCTGAATATATTCAGGAAAAAACGCATACGTCCTTTTTGACCAAGTGTATCATTGCGGATGGTCTGCCTCTTTTCCTATGCTTTACATGCAATTCCAGTCTACCTACTGAAATCGTTTTCCTGCAATTCTCCTACGCTTTCAAGTCCTCTTGGCAGCCTTACTTCAATATATTTTTGGACGATAGCTGTCATTTATAACTCTTCAGGTTTGTGAATTACAGTGCCCCTGAGCTCCTTTCTTCAACTCGCTTTCTTGTGAGCAGGCCGCAACACTGCAGGATTGCTTCAGGCCCTAGTGTGGTTCTGGAATGGCACGCTGAGCCTTTGGTTAATTCCTCTTCCTGGTGGGAAATGAGAGTTAAATTTGCCCGTCCAGACACCTCCAGCTAGTCTCTCATTGGTTCTCCCTATTCCTGTTCATTTTCCGCAGAAATTGCAAACTGGGCCAAACAAGAGGTTAAAGGCACTGACTCTCCAAGTGGGGAGAGTGTTAGTAAAGCGTCTGGAATGTTGCATCCGAGTACCAGGGGATGATAACTGAGTCACATTTGAACACGTTTCCCGATCACACGGTGGATCATACTCTGGGTTCCACATGCATGCTTTAGCTGAAGGAAGAATCCCTTAAACCTGGAGAGTTGAGACCCATGGAATGGGTGCCATGCAGTATGACTTCAAAGGGTCTGCATTTGCTCACCGAACCTCACCAATCCTACCACTGCTGCGTTTATGCCACTGGACACATGCTTGATTCTCTTTCGGAGACATATAAATCCATAGGTTTTAAGATTCTTACTAGTCAGGTATATTCTTAGGCGATTAATATGAGGTGTTGAGTCCACTTCATTGAGCAAGGAGTAGCTCTTGTTTATTACATATTTGGCTTATGGAACTGTATCTGTGCTAATTTCAATCTCTGGTTTTATGCAGCACCCCAACTCACCTTTCCCCTTAAGCAAGCATAAGTTGGTTTTCTACATTTGAGACCCTGTTCTGTTTTGTAATTCAGTTCCTGTGTAGCCAAGTTTACATTCCGTGTATTAGTGATATCTTATGATGTTTCTTTTTCTGTGTGACTTATTTCACTTAGAATCATCGTACCTGAATCCACTCATTATGCTGCTATGGGCCTGATGACGTAGATTTCATTGCTGAGTGATATTTCATTGTACGTAAGTACCACAACTTCTTTATCCATTTTTCGCTTTCTGTGATATTGAACTTGTACCGTAAACAAGGTTCTTGTAAACAGAGCCGTTCCAAACTTTGGGGTGGCTGTGTCTTTTTGATTTTAATTTCCCTAATCTATAAGACCATAAGTGGAACTGCCCTAGGCTCTGTTGCTTTGTTTTTTAGATGTTTCAGGAAACACCATACACTTCTCCAGAGTGGCTGTTGGCAATTTACATCCCGCCCATCAGTATAACAAGCTCCCAGTTCTCCATGGCCTGTCCTGCCTTTCTGGATTTTACACTTTTTTCAGATGGCCCTTTTGACTGGGGGGCAGTGAGACTTCATTGTAGTGCAGATTTCCTTTGCAAGCTTGCTTGGTTGGCCAGAAAGGGCGTATGCGTTTCTTCCTGAATATATTGAGGAAGAAACGCATACGCCCTTTTCGGCCAAGTGCATGATTGTCGATGTTCTGAGTCTTTTCATATGGTTTCGATGCAATTCCAGTCTACCTCCTGAAATCGGTTTCCTGCAATTCTGCTTTGCTGTCAGTGCCTCTTCATAGCCTTACCTCAATATACTTTTGGAAAATAGTTGGCCTTTATAACTCTGCAGGTTTTTGAATTGCAGTTGCCCTTAGTTCCATTTTTCAGCTCTTATTTTTGTGATCTTGCCTCATATCCACAGGATTTCTTCAGGCCCTATTCTTCTTCTGGTGCGCCTTGCTGTGCCTTCGGTTAATTCTTCTTCTTATGTGAAATTAGAGTGACATGTGGCCATTGAAACCGCTACAGCTATTTTCTCTCTGGTTCCCCCTATTCCCATTCATCCTCCGCACTAACTGCAGACTGTGCGATACCGGAACTTAAAGGCATTGACTCTCCATGTGGGGATGTTGTTAGTAAAGGTGCTGGAATGTTGATCCAGAGCCCCAGGAGAGGAAAATGAGGTGCGTTTTAGAAACCTTTCCCGATCATATGGTATACCGACTGCTGGATTTCCCATGCATGGTTTAGCTGTAGGAAGATTCCCTTCAACCTGGAGTGTTGGGACCCTTGGAATGAGTAGCATGAAGTATTGCATTAAACTTTCGGCAGTTGCTCACCAAAGCTCACCAATCCTCTCAGCCCCAAGTGTCCAGCCTTATGTCTTATCCAGCTGTGGGTTTATATGTGGTCATTCCAGGTTGCATCACAGCCCCTGAGCGAATTTTGTAAGAATTTTTCTCTCTTTCATTGTTTCTGCGTTTTGGTTTTAAAATGTATTTCTATAATGGGGTTTAGCTCATTTTCACTGCTGTGTTTGTGCCGCTCTGCACACACTTGATTCCCTTATGGAGATATATCAATACATGGGTTTTAAGATTCTTATTACTCAGATATATTTCTCTGCGGTGTATAGGGTGTGTTGAGGCCAGTTCATTGAGCAAGGTGTAGATCTTGTCTAATACCTATTTGGTTTATTGAACAGTATCTGTGCTAATTTCAAACTCTGGTTTTATGCATCACCCCACCTCTCCTTTCCCCTTAAGCTGACATAAGTATGTTTTCTAAATGTGAGACACTGTTCTGTTTTGTAATTCATTTTTTGTGCAGCCATATTTATCCTCCCTCTATAAGTGATATCTTATGATATGTTTCTTTTTCTGTTTGACTTATTTCAAGTAGTATTATCGGACCTAAATCCACTCTTTATCCTTCTACTAGCCTTATTACATTGATTTCATGGTGAAGAGATATTCCATTGTACATAAGTACCACATTTTCTTTATCCATTGTTCTCTTTCCTGGGATATTTAAGGTGTACTGAAGTTGAGGTTCTTGTAAACAGAGTAGCCCTAAACTGTGGTGTGCTTGTGTCTTGTTGATTTTTAGACTTCCCTAGATATACTCCCGTGATTGGAAGTGCCCTATGCTCTGTAGCTCTGTTTTTTAGATGATTTAGGAACCACCATACACTTCTCCAGAGTGGCTCTCGGCAGTTCACACACTGTCCATCAGCGTATAAAGGCTCCCTGTTCTCCATGGCCTGTCCTGCAGTTCTGGTTTTTACAATTTTTTCGGATGGCCCTTTTGACCGGTGGGAAATGAGACTTCTTTGTTGTGCACATTTGCATTGCTTGCTTGCTTGGTTGCCCATAAAGTGCGTATGCGTTTTTTCCTGGATATATTCAGGAAAAAACGCATACTCCCTTTTGGGCCAACTGCATCATTGTCGAAATTCTGCCGCTTTTCATGTGCTTTAAAGACGAGTCCAATCTATCTCTTGAAATCTGTTTCTTGCAATTCTGTCTTGCATTCAGATCCTCTTCTTTGCCTTACCTCAACATATTTTTGGACGTTAGTTTTCATTTATAACTCTGCAGGTTTGTGAATTGCAGTGACCCTGAGCTCCATTTTTTAAGTTGCTCTTTTGTGAGCTGGCCTCAAAGCCGCAGGATTGCTTCAGGCCCTATTTTGGCTCCGGCGAGGCAGGCTGAGCCTTTTTTTAATTCTTATTCTTAATGGGAAATTAGAGTGACATGTGCCCGTCCAAACCCCTACAACTATTCTCTCATTGGTTCCCCCTCTTCCCGTTCATCCTCCTCACAATTTGCAAAATGTGTGAAACAGAAGTTTAAATGTGCTGATTCTCTAAGTGGGGAGATTCTAAGTAACGTGGCTGGAATTATCAACAGGAGCACCAGGAGAGGATAAATGAGGTGCATTTTAGACACATCTCCCGATCACATGGTGTACAGTCCTCTGGGTTTTCCATGCATGTTTTAGCTGTAGGAAGATTCCTTGAACCTGCAGATTTGGGACCCATTGAATGGGTACCAGGTAGTATTACTTTAAAGGGTGTGCATTTCCTCACCCAACCTCACATTTCTCTTAGCACGAACAGTTTCCAGCCTTATGTCTCATCCTGCTGTGGGTCTAGATGTGTTCAATCCATGTTGCATCACCGTCCCTGAGGAAAAGTTGTAAGAGGTTTTCTCTGTCTCTCTGTCGTTTATTTTTTTCAATTTATTACTATATTGGTTACAGCTGATTTTCAAAGCTCTGTTTCTTGCTGCTGTACATCCACTTGATTCACGTACAGAGAGACATCAATAAATTCTTTTTCAGATTCTTACCAGTCGTATATATTCTTTTCCGGTGACTTGAGTGTGCTGAGTGCAGTTCTTTTAGCTACCGTGTAGGCCTTGTTGATTATCAGTTTGGTATTTGGAATGGTATCTTTGCTAATTTCAACCTCCTGGATGATGCCTCACCCCTCCCCACCTTTCCCGTTTAGCAGCCTTACGCGTGATTTCTACATATTTGACTATGTTTTTGTTTTGTAATTTATTTCATGTGTAGCCATTTTGGATTCCACCTTTAAGTGATATCTTATGATATGTGTCTTTTTCTTTTTGAATTATGTCACTTAGAATGATCATACGTAACTCCTCCGGAGTTGTTACAACTGGCCATATTTCATTGATTTCCAGGCTGAGTAATATTCCACTCTACATAAGTACCACATCTCTATCCATTTTTTCCCTCCAGAGACATTTAAGTTATATCCTAGTCGAGGATCTTTTAAACAGAGAGGCAGTAAACATTAGGGTGCCTGTGTCCTCTCGATTTTTGTTTTTCCCAAGATATACGCCCATGAGTGCAAGTGCCCTATGCTCTATAGCTCATTTTTTAGATGCTTTAGTAAACACAATACACTTCTCCAGAATGGCCGTTGGCAATATACATTTCCACTATAAGCCTCACAGGGCTCCCTCTTCTCCTTGCCCTGTCCTGCATTTCTGGTGTTTACACTTTATGAGGATGGCTCTTCTGACTGATGCGAAGTGATATCTTTTGTAGTATTGATTTCCAGTGCCCACCTGTTTGGTTGGCTAAAAAAGTGTATGCCCTTTTCTTGAATATATACAGAAAAAAACGCATACAGCCTTTTTGGCCAACTGCAATGTTGGCAATGTTCAGCCCCTTTTCTTGTGCTTAATGGCGAGTCCTTTCTACCTCCTCAAATCCCTTTCCTGCCATTCTCCCTTGCTTACCAATCCTTTTCTCTGACTTTCCTCAAGACATTTTTCAGTGATAGATATTTTCAACTCTGCAGTTTTGTGAATTTTACTGCCCCTGAGTTCCATTGTTTAACTTGTGTTTATGGGAACTGGCCACAAAGCAGTGGGATTTCCTCAAGCCCTATACTCTTTCCATGGGCAACCCTAGCCTTTGGTCAATTCATCTTCCTGATTGGAAATTCGAGTGACATGTGCCTGTCTGAACACCTAGGACTTGTCTCTCATTGTTCCTCATCCTTCCGCTTCATCCTCTGGACAAATTCCAAACTGTACGCAACAGGATGTTGACAGTGCTGACATCTCCAAGTGGGGAGACTGTTAGTAAAGACGCTGGAGGGGTGAACCCGAGCACCAGGAGATGAGGAGATGAGATGCCTTTTCCAAACTCTTCCCGATCAGACGGTATACCATCCTCTGGGTGTGACAGACATGTTTTAGCAGTAGGAAGAGTCCCATTCATGTAAGGAGAACACCAGGGCTTTTTCAAAATCAGTGTCTCCCCGAAACCCAAACTGGGGAGTTTTTTAAGCTACGGCTACACATATGTTCATTAAGGGCCTTGGGAAGTAGGCAGAGTCCAAACTTTAGATGATTGAAGTCTTCAGGGTCAGAAGCACTCACCACCGGCTTCCCTTAGGTTACACTTTAACTGTCATTGATAGATGATGTCAATAAAAATATCTATTCTTTTCCCGATTATTTCCCCTTATAGGTTATTGCAAAATATTGAGCGTAGTTCCCTGTGCTATACAGTAGTTCCCTGTTGATGATCTATTTTATACATAGCAGTGTGTATGTGTTAATTCCAAACTGTTAATTTATCCCTCCTCCCACCTTTCCCCTTTGGTAATAATAAATTATAAGATTTTATACTTCTCAGAAATGGGGGAGCTGAAAGAGAGGTATCATTTTCAATGGAAAAGCATTTAAAACAAGATTGAAGCTTTAACCAAGATTATTAGATGTACATCCTTGGAAAGAAATCACTTCATTTCTCTAATATTGACCTGACAAATAAGACAAACCTTTTCACTGAACTTGCTTATAATAAAGTGATGGAAATATCAAATGGAAGTGTTAGAAACATCTTATTTTACCCGAGCCTTATACACTGTTCTATGTTAACTACAGTTTGGCTCACACATCTGTTCATTGAAGTTACAATAGTCTCAATTTCTGTAACTGATCCTCCAGAGTGGACCCCAACAAGTGTCCCCCTGCCCAGTGTCATTGGGGCCAACAGATCGAGACTGAGTTTGGTTCACAAGCAAAGGAAACTTTATATTTTGATCAGAGAATGGAGAGGTGAGAGCATGCACTACCCCGTGGGCTGTGGGCTCTGCTGCTGTGTAGAGATCCTGTGAGAGTCAGTGGGAGGGAGGGGGCGGAGCTCTCGAGGGCCGGGTTGGCTGCAGCTCAGGCTCTATATCTCGGAGTCTGCACTGGGCCCCAGGAGCTGAGGTGTCGACCCAGCCATTCTGCACTAGGAAATCTGGTCTGAAGTGCCGGGTGTGGAACCTCTGCATGCGGGACCCTAGGAGCACGTGAAATTAGACAAAGCACAAAGGATAAAAAAGGTCAGACTTGACTTTATTGCCCGGATTCTATTTTTATCTCCCAGGGATTTTAAATGGGCTTTGCTGGGGACAAACCCCTCCTCTGCCTTCTGTCCCGTTCCTCATTCTTGGAGTGCTGAGGGTGCAGACCCTTCTTCTGTAACTGCTGAGTGCTGAGTTGGGAGCCCTCATACCAGGGGACGAGGGTCAGAACTTCTCCCCAGCAGCCTCCAGGTGACGTTGATTGGCCCCAGGACCCCTGCCTCCCTGCTCGTCCGCCTGAGCACCAGCATTGGAAGTGTTATAGATTCTAATGACCTTTAAGGGTCCAGGAAAGAGATGTGCAGAGACGCTGTGGGGGCCGGTTTCACCCCGCCCCACATTTGTTCGGCCACCTTAGGCTGACCGTTTCTGCCAGCCTAGATGCTCTGACCAGTAGTCTGCTCTTTCTTCAATTAGGCCCCTGAATTAACGTAAAAACAGCACCAGGTGTCAGAGCCCTGCCCGCTCAACTCCCAGACAGTCCAGGGTCAGTGGTGATCAAGGACCATGATGGCCACTGAGTCAACAGCCTTTTGAAGTAAACAGGAGTCCAGCCGGTCTTATTGGCCACCATCATCACGGTGTCTGTAGGCTTTTCTATGGTGACAGTGTGATATACGGTTCCCCCGCCAAGATTATTAGCTCCCCTCCGGGTGCAGTAAGTCCTGCAAGCAGTAGTCTACTCCTTCGGGACACACTATTGTTGTTTTATGAGAGAAACTCCAGGTCAAGTGATGTTCACACGAGTCGTCATGGTGCCCTGTTGCCCCCGGTTATCTCTCTGGATGTTGGAGTTGGAGGGCCTCCTCACTCAAGGTCGGTGTGCCCACGGAGCGAACCCTGCAACTTCAGGGCATGGCTGGTGATTAGGATCACCACGTGGGGTCCTTTTCCCTTAGGAGGGAGGTGGCCTTTTGGGCTGCTGATTTCCAGGTTTTTAGATACCGCCAGTATCTTGGCCAGATGTGGCAGTGGGCTAAGCCCCTTGGTGACTGTAGTTTATCCTACCTGGATGGCATTCTTGCATTGTTCCATTTCAAGTGGTCCCAGTTTTTGCACTAATTCTCCAATGGCGATTCACCTTTCACCGGGAATGGAAAGGTCAAAGGGTTTAGCTCAATTAGGGAGGTCCAGGGCAAGGGTCTGAATTGACTGCTCTTTCCATTCTTGAAAGGCCACTTCTGGATTCTGTTCAAAAGGATCATCATCTTTTCCTTTCAGTGTTTCATATAGAGGCCCAGCTAGTAGACTGTAGTTAGGGATCCAGAAGCAGCAAACCCTAGCCTCCCCAGGAACCCCTAAGCTGTCTTCTAGTTTTAGAAAGGGGTAAGGCTGCAAATGGTTTCTTCCCTTTCCTGGGATGGGCTTCTCTGACCTTGTGTGAGAATGAAGCCCAGGCAGGTCACCGCAGTCTGTGATATTTGAGCTTTTTCTTGGACAACTTCTATCCTTTATTGGCTTAGTAGTTCAGAGGCCTCCTTAGTAGGGCTGGTGATCAGAATGTCATCTGCATATTGAAGGAGGGTTTCCTTTTCCAGAGGTAGAACTTTTCGGTCTTTAGCTAAGCTTTCCCCAAAGATGGTGTGGGAATTTTTGAACCCTTGGGGCAAGACGGCCCGGAAGTATTGTTTTAGTTGTATGTTGAGTCCTGCCACTCACAAGCCAAAATTTCTTGTGACTCTGGGACTAATGGAATACAAAAGAAGGCATCATTGAAGACTAATACAGAATACCATGTCCTGGTGGTTGGTAGAATGACCAGCAGGGTGTAGGAATCAGGAGCAACTGGAGGTATATCCTCGGTGGCTTCACTGACTGTCCTGACATCCTTTACCAGGTCCCCAGCAGCCCATGGGGCTCTCGTGGTCAGGCCAATCCCAGGATATGGAGCTCTCCTGGGCAGGTACCCCACCCCCAACCCAGCCCACGGGGCTCTCATGGTCAGGCCCCTCCCAGGATACAGAGCTACCCTTGCAGGTACCGTGGCAGGGCTGGGCACACAGGAACCATGCACATAGCCCTCATTGAAGAGCACCCCCAGCTCACCTGTCGCTCAGAGCTGACACAGAGCACCTCAGAGCAGGACTTGTACTAACAAACAGCAGCTCCAACAGGTCTGTGACCCTGGGCATCACTCTGTGTGGCCTCCCTCCACCTGGTCTTCCAGAGACTTCCACTGCACCCAGGGCACCAGGCCTCTGTCTCCAACCACCACCCACCCCTCCTCTCCCTGACTCCTGGGTTCCTCTCATTAGGAGAGGGTTTTCTTGAAGTTGTCTCCCACTCATGGGCCAGATAAAATGATTAGAAAACAGGCCAAAGCTGCAGCCCCTTGTCTATCCTGACTCTCAGGAGCCCACACCTGTTCCTTGGACCTGGCCGGTTCAGCAAGTTCCATTTTCTGCAACTGTGAGCCCCTGAGGGGTGATGATTGGCTGACCTGGGCAGCCTTACCGTGCCGGCCAGCCCTCCCCAGGTGTGCCTGGGTTGAGATCAATATAAATACCACTCCAGGCAGCAAGAGCCCCTGCAGCTGTGCCTGAAGCCATTTTCTCTGCCCTGTCAGCAGTCTCGGGGCTGGGCTGGTGGGAGGGAGTGAGAGGCCACGGCTTTGTGGGTGGCCCAGTGTGAGTGGGGCTCTGCTGGACTTTCTGCAGCAGTTGCCAGGCTGCCACCTGCTAAAGAAGAGGATGTGTCACCCATACCTGCTGCTGGAATTTCTCCCTGGGCAGAGGTGAGGAAGGAAAAAAGCTGTGGGGGCAGGGACAGGATGGGTATCTCAGGCAGGGAAATGGAAATCTTCCAGAAGAGCACCCAGGGCCAGGACCATCCTGGCTGGCCTGCAGGCACCAAGTCAGCTGGCATGCTGTCACTCGTGTGGCTCCATGGCCCTTCCTCTAGGCTTTCAAGTCCTTGTATATATTCAGGTGTTTTACCTGGGAAGGGTGGGAACAGTTCAGCAGCAACTGGCCTGGGGCTCAGCTCACGTTTACTCACAGATGCCTCGGCACGGTGCCCCAGCTTTGCAATGAGGACGCTTGTTGTGTGGGGGCTGCTGGCTGAATGGGAGACGATTCCCCACCACTGACCAACTTCAGAATTGTTTACAACTGGAGCAAGTGCCCTGATACGGTTTTCCTCTGAGGAACTGGTGGGTTCTGTTTTTTTTTTTTCTCTTTTTCGTTTTTGGTTCAAGGTAGATTTTATTCCTCTTTTTTGTATTTACAGATATAAGCATGGAAATAATTTATTCATATAGATACATGTATGTGAAGGGAATAATTGCTTTTTCTGTTTTATTTTTTAAATTTTATTTCTTTTTAATTTTGAATTTTATTTTATATTTTTATACAGCAGGTTCTTATTGGTTATCTATTTTATGCATATAAATGTTTACATGCCAATCCCAATCTCTCAACTCCTCCCACCACCACCCCCCCAAGAGCTTTCCGCCGTTGTTGTCCATACGATTGTTGTCTACATCTGTTGCTCTATTTATGCCTTGCAAAACGGTTAATCTGTACAGTTTTTCTAGGTTCCACATATATGCATGAATATACAAGATTTGTTTTTCTCTTTCTGACTTACTTCACTCTGTATGACAGTCTCTAGATCCATTGACGTCTCTACAAATGACCCAATTTCATTCCTTTCATGGCTTAGTAATATTCCATTTTATATATGTACCACATCTTTATGCATTCGTCTGTCTGTGGGCATTTAGGTTGCTTCCATTACCTCGATATTGTAAATAGTGATGTAATGAACATTGCGGTGAATGTCTCTTTTTGATTTATGGTTTTGTCTGGGTATATGTCCAGTACTGGGATTGCTGTATCATATGGTAATTCTATTATTAGTTTCTTAAGAAACTCCATATTGTTCTCCATAGTGACTGTATCAATTTATATTCCCAAAAATAGTGGAAGAGGCTTCCGTTTCTCCACACCCTTTCCAGCATTTGTTGTTTGTAGATTTTCAGATGATGCCCATTCTAACAGGTGTGAGGTGATACCTCATTGTTGAGTCCATTTCGTTGAGCAAGGGGTAGGTTTTGTCTATTACATATTTGGCTTATGGAACGGTATCTGTGCTAATTTCAAACTCTGGTTTTATGCAGCACCCCAACTCACCTTTCCCCTTAAGCAAGCATAAGTTGGTTTTCTAAACTTGAGACCCTGTTCTGTTTTGTAATTCAGTTCATGTGTAGCCAAGTTTACATTCCATGCATTAGTGATACCTTATGATGTTTCTTTTTCTGTGTGACTTATTTCACTTAGAATCATCGTGCCTCAATCCACTCATTATGCTGGTACAGGCCTGGTGACACATATTTCATTGCTGAGTGGTATTCTGTTGTCCGTAAGTACCGCAACTTCTTTATCAATTATTTGTTCTCTGGGATATTTAACTTGTACTATAGAAGAGGTTCCTGTAAACAGAGCCGTCCCAAATTTTGGGGTGGCTGTGTCTTTTTGATATTAATTTCCCTAAGCTATAGGACCATAAGTGGAAATGCCCTAGACTCTGTTGCTTTGTTTTTCAGATGTATCAGGAAACACCATACACTTCTCCAGAGTGGCTGTTGGCAATTTACATCCCGCCCATCAGCATAACAAGGCTCCTTTTTCCCCATGGCTTGTCTTGCCTTTCTGGATTTTACACTTTTCTCAGATGGCCCTTTAGACCGGGGGGAACTGACACTTCATAGTAGTTCGGATTTCCATTGCAAGCTTGCTTGGTTTGCCAAAAAGGGCGTATGTGTTTTTTCCTGAATATATTCAGGAACAAACTCATACGCCCTTTTTTGCCAAGTGCATCATTGTCGATGTTCTGCCTCTTTTCCTATGCTTTAAATGCAAATCCAGTCTACCTCCTGAAATCGGTTTCCTGCAATTCTGCCCCGCTTTCAAGTCCTCTTCGCAGCCTTATTTCAATATATTTTTGGACGATAGCTGTCATTTATAACTCTGCAGGTTTGTGAATTACAGGGCCCCTGAGCTCCTTTCTTCAACTCACTTTCTTGTGAGCTGGCTGCAAACCCGCAAGACTGCTTCAGGCCCTAATCTGCTTCTGGCAGGGCATGCTGAGCCTTTGGTTAATTCCTCTTCCTGGTGGGAAATGAGTGTTAAATATGCTCGTCCAGACACCTACCTCACTCTCAACCCCTTGGTGATGTGGGTCCTCTGATTTGTGGCCACCTTTGCTGGGTTCCTCACCTTTCGATGATGTGGCCCCACTAGTGTGAGGACACTCCTGCCTGGTTCTCATCCACGTGGTTATGTGGACCCCCTGGTGAGAGTCTCTTCCTGGCTGTGTTCCTCACCCACCTGTGAGGGAGACCCTCTGCTGATAGGTCACTCCTGCATGGCTGGCACACATTGCCTTGGTGAAGTCAGCCATGTGGTGGCAGTTGGAGCGTGCTGGGAATCTGCTCCCCCCGGTGATGAGGGTCCTCTTGGGTCAGGCCCTAACTGCTGGGCTCACCAACTTTTCTTAGTGAGCCCAGTGATGCTTTGGCACTCCTCTTAGGATCCCATCTCCATGGGGATGTGGGCCTTCTGCTCTGAGGTCCCAACGGCTGGGTTGTTCACATTTTCATGATGTGGGCTCTCTGGTGTTAGTTCACAGAGGCCTGGATCCCATAGCCTCTGTGCTCTTGGCCGCCTGCTGGGAGGTTCCAACTGCTGGATTCCTCACTTTTTTAATTTTTTGGGCCCTCTGTTGTGAGGATCCTCCTGCCTGCCTCACTCCCAGCCCCTTCGTGATGTGTGTCGTCTGGTTTGAGGCCACATGTGCTGGGTTCCTCACCTTTCGATGATGTGGGACCAATGGTCTTAGGAGACTCCTGCCTGGTTCACATCCCCTTGGTGATGTGGGCCCTCTGTTGAGAGTCTGATCCTGGCTGGGTTCCTCACCCATCTATGAGGTGGGCCGTCTGCTGTGAGGTCACTCCTGCCTGGCTTGCTCACCTCGCCTTGTGGACATGAGCCCTCTGGTGGCACTTGGAGCCTGCTGGGAGCCTCCTCCCCTCGGTGATGAGGGCCCTCTGGCGTCAGGCCCTAACTGCTGGGCTCCCCACGTTTTGTGATGTGCGCCCAGTGATGCGAGGACACTCCAGCCAGGTTCACATCCCCATTGGGATGTGGGCCTTCTGCTCTGAGGTCCCAACGCCTGGGTTGCTCACAGTTTCATGATGTGGGCTCTCTGCTGTTAGTTCACTCCTGCCTGCATCCCATAGCTTCTGTGCTCTCAGCCGCCTGCTGGGAGGTTCCAACTGCTGGATTCCTCACCTTTCTTATTCTTTGGGCCCTCTATTTTAAGGCTACTCCTGCCTGCCTCACTCCCATTCCCTTTGTGTTATGTGTCCTCTGATTTGAGGCCACATGTGTTGGGTTCCGCACCTTTCGATGATGTGGCCCCACTGGAGGGAAGACAGTCCTGACTGGTTCCTATCCCCTTGCTGATGTGGGCCCTCAGGTGAGCGTCTGATCCTGGCTGCGTTCCTCACCCTTCTGTGAGGTGGGCCCTCTGCTGTGAGGTCAATCATGCCTGTCTGGCACATGTCACCTTGGCGACGTGGGCCCTCTGGTGGCAGTTGGAGTGTGCTGGGATCCTCCTCCCCTCGGTTATGAGGGCCCTCTTGCCTTAGGCCATAACTGCTGGGCTCCCCACATTTTCTGATGTGCGCCAAGTGAGTGAGGACACTCTTGCCAGGTTCCCATCCCCATGCGGATATGGGCCTTCTGCTCTGAGGTCAAAACGGCTGGCTTGCTCACAGTACCATGATGTGGGCCCTCTGCTGTGAGTTCACTCCGGCAAGGATCCCTTATCATCGGTGCTCTGAGAAACCTGCTGGGAGGTTCCAACTGCTGGATTCCTCAACTTTTTTATTCTATGTGCCCTCTGTTGTGAGGCTCCTCCTGCCTGCCTCACTGCCAGCCCCTTGGTGATGACTGTCCTATGGCTTGAGGCCACATGTGCTGCGTTCCTCACCTTTCGATGATGTGGCCCCACTCGTGTGAGGACACTCCTGCCTGGTTCCCATCCCCTTGGTGAGGTGGGCCCTCTGGCGAGAGTCTAATCCTGGCTGGGTTCCTCAACGTTCTGTGAGGTAGGCCCTCTGCTGTGAGGTCACTCCTGCCTGGCTGGCACACGTCACCTTGGAGACGTGAGCCTTCTGGTGGCAGTTGGAGCATGCAGGGTGCCTCCTCCTCTCGGTGATGACGGCCCTCTGGCGTCAGGCCCTAAATGGTGGGCTCCCCACATTTTCTGATGTGCGCCCAGTGGTGCGAGGACACTCCAGCCAGGTTCCCATTCCCATGGGGATGTGGGCCTTCTGCGCTGAGGTCCCAACGCCTGGGTTGCTCACAGTTTTATGATGTGGGCCCTCTGCTGTGAGTTCACTGTGGCCTGGATCCCATAGCCTCGGTGTTCTGGGCCGCCTGCTGGAAGGTCTAAATGCTGGAATCCTCACGTTTTTTATATTATGTGCCCTGTGTTGTGAGGCTACTCCTGCCTGCTTCACTCCAAGGCCCTTGGTGATGTGGGTCCTCTGGTTTGAGGACACATGTGCTGGGTTCCTCACCTTAAGATGATGAGGCCCCACTGGTGTGAGGATAATCCTGACTGGTTCCCATCCCCTTTGTGATGTGGGCCCTCTGGTGAGAGACTGATCCTGGCTGGGTTCCTCACCCATCTGTGAGGTGGGCCCTCTACTATCAGGTAACTCTTGCCTGGCTTGCTCACCTCGCCTTGTTGACATGAGGCCTCTGGTGGCACTTGGACCCTGCTGGGAGCCTCCTCACCTCTGTGGTGAGGGCCCTCTGACGTCAGGCCCTAACTGCTGGGCTCCCCAACTTTTCTTAGTGAGCCCAGTGATGCTCGGGCACTCCTCTTAGGTTCCCATCTCCATGGGGATGTGGGCCTTCTTCTCTGAGGTTCCAACGGCTGGGTTGATCACAATTTCATGATGTCGGCTCTCTGGTGTTAGTTCAATGTGGCCTGGATCCCATAGCCTCTGTGCTCTTGGCCGCCTGCTGGGAGGTTCCAACTGCTCGAGTCCTCAACTTTTGTATTCTATGGGTCCTGTGTTGTGATGCTCCTCCTGCCTGCCTCACTCGCAACCCCTTCGTGATGTGGGTCTTCTGGTTTGAGGCCACGTGCTGGGTTCCGCAACTTACAATGATGTGGCCCCACTGGTGTGAGGACACTCCTGCCTGGTTCCCATCCCCTTGGTGATGTGGGCCTTCTGGTGACAGTCTTATCCTGGCTGGGTTCCTCACTCTTCTGTGAGGTAGGCCCTCTGCTGTGAGGTCAATCCTGCCTGACTTGCACACATCACCTTGGCAATGTGGGCCCTCTGTTGGCACATGGAACCTGCTAGGAGCCTCCTGCCCTTGGTGATGACGGCCCTCTAGCATCAGGCCCTAACTGCTGGGCTCCCCACGTTTTCTGATGTGAGCCCAGTGATGCCAGGACACTCCTGTCAGGTTCCCATCCCCATGGGGATGTGGGCTTTCTGCTCTGAGGTCCCAACGCCTGAGTTGCTCACAGTTTCATGATGTGGGCTCTCTGGTGTTAGTTCACTCCTGCCTGCATCCCATAGCTTCTGTGCTCTCGGCCGCCTGCTGGGAGGTTCCAAATGCTGGATTCCTCACCTTTTTTATTCTTTGGGCCCTCTGTTTTTAGGCTACTCCTACCTGCCTCACTCCCATCCCCTTTGTGATGTATGTCCTCTGATATGAGGCCACATGTGCTGGGTTCCTCACCTTTCAATGATATGGCCCCACTGGTGGGAGGACAGTCCTGACTGGTTCCCATCCCCTTGGTGTTGTGGGCCCTCTGGCGAGAGTCTCATCCTGCCTCGGTTCCTCACCCTTCTGTGAGATAGGCCCTCTGCTGTGAGGTCACTACTGCCTGGCTGGCGCATGCCACCTTGTAGACGTTGGCCCTCTGTTGACAGTTGGAACCTGCTGGGAGCCTACTCCCCTCAGTTATGAGGGCCCCCTGGCGTCAGGCCCTAACTGCTGGGCTCCTAACATTTTCTGATATGTGCTAAGTGGTGCGAAGCCACTCCTGCCAGGTTCCCATCCCAATGGGGATGTGGGCCTTCTGTTCTGAGGTCCCAACGGCTGGGCTGCTCACAGGTTCATGATGTGGGCCCTCTGCTGTGAGTTCACTACGGCCTGGATCCCATAGCCTCGGTGCTCTGGGCCACTTGCTGGGAGGTTCCAACTGCTGGATTCCTCAACTTTTATATTCTATGGACCCTGTGTTGTGAGGCCGGTCCTGCCAGCCTCATTCCGAACCCCTTGGTGATGTGGTTCCTGTGGTTTGAGGCTACATGTGCTGGGATCCTCACCTTTCGATGATGTTGTCCCACTGGTGTGGGGACACTCCTGCCTGGTTCCCATCCCCTTGGTGATGTGGGCCCTCTGGTGAGAGTCTGATCCTGGCTGTGTTCCTCACCCTTCTGTGAGGTGGGCCCTCTGTTGTGAGGTCACTCCTGCCGGGCTGTCACACATCGCCTTGGCGACGTTGGCCCTCTGGTGGCAGCTGGAGCCTGCTGGGAGCCTCCTCCTCTCGGTGATGAGTGCCCTCTAGCGTCAGGCCCTAACTTCTGAGCACCCCACGGTTTCTGATGTGAGCCTAGTGATGCCAGGACACTCCTGTCATGTTCCCATCACCATGGGGATGTGGGCCTTCTGCTCTGAGGTCCCAATGACTGGGTTGCTCACAGTTTCATGATGTGCGCTGTCTGGTGTTAGTTCACTCCGGCCTGGATCCCCTAGCCTCTGTGCTCTGGGCCGCCTGCTGGGAGGTACCAACTGCTGGATTCCTCACCTTTCTTATTTTTGGGCCCTCTGTTATGAGGCTCCTCCTGCCTGCCTCACTCCCAGCCCCTTGGTGATGGGTGTCCTATGGTTTGAAGCCACATGTTCTGGGTTCCTCACCTTTAGATGATGTGGCCCTACTCATGTGAGGACACTCCTGCCTGGTTCCAATCCATTTGGTGATGTGGGCCCTCTGGTGCGAGTCTGATCCTGACTGGGTTCGTCACAGTTCTCTGAGGTGGGCCCTCTGCTGTGAGGTCATTCGTGCCTGGTTGGCACACATCGCCTTGGCGACGTCAGCCCTCTGGTGGCAGTTGGAGCCTGCTGGGAGCCTCCTTCCCTTGGTGATGAGGGTCCTCTGGCGTCAGGCCCTAACTGCTGGTCACCCAAAATTTTCTGATACGTTCTCAGTGGTGCGAGGACACTCCTACCAGATTTCCATCCCCATGGGGATGTGGGCCTCCTGCTCTGAGGTCCCAATGGCTGGGTTGCTCAGTTTCATGACATGGGCCCTCTTCTGTGAGTTCACTGTGGCCTGGATCCCATAGCCTCAGTGCTCTGGGCCGCCTGCTGGGAGGTTCCAACTGCTGGATTCCTCACTTTTTTATTCTATGTGCCCAGTGTTGTGAGGCTACTCCTGCCTGCCTCACTCCGAGGCCCTTGGTGATGTGGGTCCTCTGGTTTCAGGACACATGTGCTGAGTACCTCACCTTTCGATGATGTGGCCCCACTGGTGTGAAGACACTCCTGCCTGGTTCCCATCCCCTTGGTGATGTGGGCCCTCTGGTGAGAGTCTGATGTTGGCTGGGTTTCTCACCCTTCTGTGAGGTGGGACCTCTGCTGTGAGGTAACTCCTGCCTGGCTTGCTCACGTTGCCTTGGCAATGTGAGCCCTCAGGTGGCAGTTGGAGCCTGCTGGGAATCTCCTCCCCTCAGTTATGAGAGCTCTGGATAAAACACATATGTCTTTTTTTGCCAAGTGCATTATTTTCCAAGTTCTGTCTCTTTTGCTATGCTTTAAGAGTGACTCCCGTGTACCTTCTGAAATCGGTTTCCAGCAATTCTGCCCTGCATTTAAGTCGTCTTCGCAGCCTTACTTCAGTATAATTTTGGATGATAGCTGTCATTTATAACTCCGCAGGTTTGTGAACTACAGTGCACCTCAGCTCCTTTCTTCAATTTGCTTTCTTGTGAGCTGGCCACAAAACCGCAGGATCTCTTCAGGCCCTAATCTAGTTCCAGCACGGCATGCGGAGCCTTTGGTTCATTCGTCTTCCTGGTGGGAAATGAGAGTTAAATTTGCCCGTCAAGACACCTCCAGCTAGTCTCTCATTGGTTCTCCCTATTCCTGTTCATTTTCCGCAGAAATTGCAAACTGGGCCAAACAGGAGGTTAAAGACACTGACTCTCCAAGTGGGGAGAGTGTTAGTAAAGCGTCTGGAATGTTGCACCCGAGTACCAGGGGACTAAAACTGAGACACATTTGAACACGTTTCCCGATCACACGGAGGATCATACTCTGGGTTCCACATGCATGTTTTCGCTGAAGGAAGAATCCCTTAAACCTGGAGAGTTGAGACCCATGGAATGGGTACCATGCAAAATGACTTCAAAGGGTCTGCATTTGCTCACCGAACCTCACCAATCCTATCACTGCTGCGTTTATGCCACTCTACACACGCTTGATTGTCTTTTGGAGACATATAAATCCATAGGTTTTAAGATTCTTACTAGTCATGTATATTCTTAGGCCTTTAATATGGGTTGTTGAGTCCACTTCGTTGAGCAAGGAGTAGCTCTTGTCTATTACATATTTGGCTTATGGAATGGTATCTGTGCTAATTTCAGTCTCTGATTTTATGCAGCACCCCAACTCACCTTTCCCCTTAAGCAAGCATAAGTTAGTTTTCTACATTAGAGACCCTGTTCTGTTTTGTAATTCAGTTCCTGTGTAGCCAAGTTTACATTCCGTGTACTAGTGATATCTTATGATGTTTCTTTTTCTGTGTGCCTTATTTCACTTAGAATCATCGTAGCTGAATCCACTCATTATGCTGCTATGGGCCTGATGACATAGATTTCATTGCTGAGTGATATTGCATTGTACGTAAGTACCACAACTTCTTTATCCATTTTTCACTTTCTGCGATATTGAACTTGTACCGTAAACGAGGTTCTTGTAAACAGAGCCGGCCCAAACTTTGGGGTGGCTGTGTCTTTTTGATTTTAATTTCCCTATGCTATTGGACCATAAGTGGAAGTGCCCTAGGCTCTGTTGCTTTGTTTTTTAGATGTTTCAGGAAACACCATACACTTGTCCAGAGTGGCTGTTGGCAATTTACATCCCGCCCATCAGCATAACAAGGCTACCAGTTCTCCATGGCCTCTCCTGTCTTTCTGGATTTTACACTTTTTTCAGATGGCCCTTTTGACCGGGGGGCAGTGAGACTTCATTGTAGTGCAGATTTCCTTTGCAAGCTTGCTTGGTTGGCCAAAAAGGGCGTATGCGTTTTTTCCTGAATATATTCAGGAAAAAACGCATACGCCCTTTTTGGCCAAGTGCATCATTATGGACGTTCTGCCTCTTTTCCTATGCTTTACATGCAATTCCATTCTACATCCTGAAATCGGTTTCCTGCAATTCTGCCCCACTTTCAAGTCCTCTTGGCAGCCTTACTTCAATATATTTTTGGACGATAGCTGTCATTTATAACTCTGCAGGTTTGTGAATTACAGTGCCCCTGAGCTCCTTTCTTCAACTCGCTTTCTTGGGTGCTGGCCGCAACACCGCAGGATTGCTTCAGGCCCGAGTGTAGTTCCGGCATGGCAAGATGAGCCTTTGGTTAATTCCTCTTCCTGGTGGGAAATGAGAGTTAAATTTGCCCGTCCAGACAGCTCCAGCTAGTCTCTCATTGGTTCTCCCTATTCCTGTTCATTTTCCGCAGAAATTGCAAACTGGGCCAAACAGGAGGTTGAAGGCACTGAGTCTCCAAGTGGGGAGAGTGTTAGTAAAGTGTCTGGAATGTTGCACCCGAGTACCAGGGGACAAAAACTGAGACACATTTGAACACGTTTCCCAATCACACGGTGGATCATAATCTGTGTTCCACATGCATGTTTTAGCTGAAGGAAGAATCCCTTAACCCTGGAGAGTTGAGACCCATGGAATGGGTACCATGCAATATGACTTCAAAGGGTCTGCATTTGCTCACCGAACCTCACCAGTCCTATCACTGCTGCGTTTATGCCACTGTACACACGCTTGATTCTCTTTCGGAGACATATAAATCCATAGGTTTTAAGATTCTTACCAGTCAGGTATATTCTTAGGCGTTTAATATGGGGTGTTGAGTCCACTTTGTTGAGCAAGGAGTAGCTCTTGTGTATTACATATTTGGCTTATGGAACGGTATCTGTGCTAATTTCAATCTCTGGTTTTATGCAGCACCCCAACTCACCTTTCCCCTTAAGCAAGCATAAGTTGGTTTTCTACATTTGAGACCCTGTTCTGTTTTGTAATTCAGTTCCAGTGTAGCCACATTTACATTCCGTGTAGTAGTGATATCTTATGAAGTTTCTTTTTCTGTGTGACTTATTTCACTTAGAAGCATCGTACCTGAATACACTCATTATGCTGCTACGGGCCTGATGACATAGATTTCATTACTGAGTGATATTGCATTGTACGTAAGTACCACAACTTCTTTATCCATTTTTCACTTTCTGCGATATTGAACTTGTACCGTAAACGAGGTTCTTGTAAACAGGATCGTCCCAAACTTTGGGGTGGCTGTGTCTTTTCGATTTTAATTTCCCTATGCTATAGGACCATAAGTGGAAGTGCCCTAGGCTCTGTTGCTTTGTTTTATAGATGTTTCAGGAAACACCATACACTTCTCCAGAGTGGCTGTTGGCAATTTACATCCTGCCCATCAGCATAACAAGGCTCCCAGTTCTCCATGGCCTGTCCTGCCTTTCCTTATTTTACACTTTTTTCTCCTGGCCCTTTTGACCGCAGGGCAGTGAGACTTCATTGTATTGCAGATTTCCTTTGCAAGCTTGCTTGGTTGGCCAAAAAGGGCGTATGCGTTTTTTCCTGAATACATTCAGGAAAAAACGCATACGCCCTTTTTGGCCAAGTGCATCATTGTGGACGTTCTGCCTCTTTTCCTATGCTTTACATGCAATCCCAGTCTACCTCCTGAAATCGGTTTCCTGCAATTCTGCCCCACATTCAAGTCTTCTTGGCAGCCTTACTTCAATATATTTTTGGACGATAGCTATCATTTATAACTCTGTAGGATTGTGAATTACTGTGCCCCTGAGCTCCTTTCTTCAACTCGCTTTCTTGTGAGCTGGCCGCAACACCGCAGGATTGCTTCAGGCCCTAGTGTGGTTCCGGTACGGTACGCTGAGCCTTTGGTTAATTCCTCTTCCTGGTGGCAAATGAGACTTAAATTTGCCCGTCCAGACACCTCCAGCTAGTCCCTCATTGGTTGTCCCTATTCCTGTTAATCTTATGCAGAAATTGCAAACTGGGCCAAACAGAAGGTTAAAGGCACTGACTCCCGAAGTGGGGAGAGTGTTAGTAAAGCGTCTGGTATGTTGCACCCGAGTACCAGGGGACGAAAACTGAGACACATTTGAACACGTTTCCCGATCACACGGTGGATCATACTCTGGGTTCCACATGCATGTTTCAGCTGAAGGAAGATTCCCTTAAACCTGGAGAGTTGAGACCCATGGAATGGGTACCATGCAATATGACTTCAAAGGGTCTGCATTTGCTCACCGAACCTCACCAATCCTATCACTGCTGCGTTTATGCCAGTGTACACACGCTTGATTCTCTTTCGGAGACATAGAAATCCATAGGTTTTAAGATTCTTACTAGTCAGGTATATTCTTAGGCGTTTAATATGGGGTGTTGAGTCCACTTCGTTGAGCAAGGAGTAGCTCTTGTCTATTACATATTTGGCTTATGGAAGGGTATCTGTGCTAATATCAATCTCTGGTTGTATGCAGCACCCCAACTCACCTTTTCCCTTAAGCAAGCATAAGTTGGTTTTCTACATTTGAGACCTTGTTCTGTTTTGTAATTCAGTTCCTGTGTAGCCAAGTTTACATTCCTTGTATTATTGGTATCTTATGATGTTTCTTTTTCTGTGTGACTTATTTCAATTAGAATCATCGTACCGGAATCCACTCATTATGCTGCTACGGGCCTGATGACATAGATTTCATTGCTGAGTGATATTGCATTGTACGTAAGTACCACAACTTCTTTATCCGTTTTTCGCTTTCTGTGATATTGAACTTGTACCGTAAAGGAGGTTCTTGTAAACAGAGCCTTCCCAATCTTTGGGGTGGCCCTGTCTTTTTGATTTTAATTTCCCTAAGCTATAGGACCATAAGTGGAAGTGCCCTAGGCTCTGTTGCTTTGTTTTTTAGATGTTTCAGGAAACACCATACACTTCTCCAGAGTGGCTGTTGGTCATTTACATCCCGCCCATCAGCATAACAAGGCTCCCAGTTCTCCATATCCTGTCCTGCCTTTCTGGATTTTACACTTTTTTCAGATGGCCCTTTTGACCTGGGGGCAGTGAGACTTCATTGTAGTGCAGATTTCCTTTGCAAGCTTGCTTGGTTGTCCAAAAAGTGCGTATGCGTTTTTTCCTGAATATTCAGGAAAAAACGCATACGCCCTTTTTGGCCAGTGCATCATTGTGGACGTTCTGCCTCTTTTCCTATGCTTTACATGCAATTCCAGTCTACCTCCTGAAATCGGTTTCCTGCAATTCTGCCCCGCTTTCAAGTCCTCTTGGCAGCCTTACTTCAATATATTTTTGGACAATAGCTGTCCTTTATATCTCAGCAGGTTTGTGAATTACAGTGCCCCTGAGCTCCTTTCTTCAACTGGCTTTCTTGTGAGCCTGCCGCAACACCACAGGATTGCTTCACGGCTTAGTGTGGTTCAGGCACGGCATGCTGAGCCTTTGGTTAATTCCTCTTCCTGGTGGGAAATGAGAGTTAAATTTGCCCGTCCAGACACCTCCAGCTAGTCTCTCATTGGTTCTCCCTATTCCTGTTCATGTTCCGTAGAAATTGCAAAGTGGACCAAACAGGAGGTTAAAGGCACTGAGTCTCCAAGTGGCGAGAGTGTTAGTAAAGTGTCTGGAATGTTGCACCCGAGTACCAGGGGACAAAGACTGAGACACATTTGAACACGTTTCCCAATCACACGGTGGATCATAATCTGGGTTCCACATGCATGTTTTAGCTGAAGGAAGAATCCCTTAACCCTGGAGAGTTGAGACCCATGGAATGGGTACCATGCAATATGACTTCAAAGGGTCTGCATTTGCTCACCGAACCTCAGCAATCCTATCACTGCTGCGTTTATGCCACTGTACACATGCTTGATTCTCTTTCGGAGACATAAAAATTCATAGGTTTTAAGATTCTTACCAGTCAGGTATATTCTTAGTCGTTTAATATGGGGTGTTGAGTCCACTTCGTTGAGCAAGGAGTAGCTCTTGTGTATTACATATTTGGCTTATGGAACGGTATCTGTGCTAATTTCAATCTCTGGTTTTATGCAGCACCCCAACTCACCTTTCCCCTTAAGCAAGCATAAGTTGGTTTTCTACATTTGAGACCCTGTTCTGTTTTGTAATTCAGTTCCTGTGTAGCCACGTTTACATTCCGTGTAGTAGTGATATCTTATGAAGTTTCTTTTTCTGTGTGACTTATTTCACTTAGAAGCATCGTACCTGAATACACTCATTATGCTGCTACGGGCCTGATGACATAGATTTCATTGCTGAGTGATATTGCATTGTACGTAAGTACCACAACTTCTTTATCCATTTTTCACTTTCTGCGATATTGAACTCGTACCGTAAACGAGGTTCTTGTAAACAGAGCCATCCCAAACTTTGGGGTGGCTGTGTCTTTTTGATTTTAATTTCCCTATGCTATAGGACCATAAGTGGAAGTGCCCTAGGCTCTGTTGCTTTGTTTTTTAGATGTTTCAGGAAACACCATACACTTCTCCAGAGTGGCTGTTGGCAATTTACATCCTGCCCATCAGCATAACAAGGCTCCCAGTTCTCCATGGCCTGTCCTGCCTTTCCTTATTTTACACTTTTTTCTCCTGGCCCTTTTGACCGCAGGGCAGTGAGACTTCATTGTAGTACAGATTTCCTTTGCAAGCTTGCTTGGTTTGCCAAAAAGAGCGTATGCGTTTTTTCCAGAATACATTCAGGAAAAAACGCATATGCCCTTTTTGGCCAAGTGCATCATTGTGGACGTTCTTCCTCTTTTCCTATGCTTTACATGCAATCCCAGTCTACCTCCTGAAATCGGTTTCCTGCAATTCTGCCCCACTTTCAAATCCCCTTGGCAGCCTTACTTCAATATATTTTTGGACGATAGCTGTCATTTATAACTCTGCAGGATTGTGAATTACTGTGCCCCTGAGCTCCTTTCTTTAACTTGCTTTCCTGTGAGCTGGCCGCAACACCGCAGGATTGCTTCAGGCCCTGGTGTGGTTCCGGCATGGCACGCTGAGCCTTTGGTTAATTCCTCTTCCTGGTGGGAAATGAGAGTTAAATTTGCCCGTCCAGACACCTCCAGCTAGTGTCTCTTTGGTTCTCCCTATTCCTGTTCATTTTCCGCAGAAATTGCAAACTGGGCCAAACAGGAGGTTAAAGGCACTGACTCTCCAAGTGGGGAGAGTGTTAGTAAAGCGTTTGGAATGTTGCACCCAAGTACCAGGGGACGAAAACTGAGACACATTTGAACACGTTTCTGTATCACACGGTGGATCATACTCTGGGTTCCACATGCATGTTTTAGCTGAAGGAAGAATCCCTTAAACCTGGAGAGTTGAGACCCATGGAATGGGTGCCATGCAATATGACTTCAAAGGGTCTGCATTTGCTCACCGAACCTCAGCAATCCTATCACTGCTGCGTTTATGCCGCTGTACACACGCTTGATTCTCTTTCGGAGACATATAAATCCATAGGTTTTAAGATTCTTACCAGTCAGGTATATTCTTAGGCGTTTAATATGGGGTGTTGAGTCCACTTCGTTGAGCAAGGAGTAGCTCTTGTGTATTACATATTTGGCTTATGGAACAGTATCTGTGCTAATTTCAATCTCTGGTTTTATGTAGCACCCCAACTCACCTTTCCCCTTAAGCAAGCATAAGTTGGTTTTCTACATTTGAGACCCTGTTCTGTTTTGTAATTCAGTTCCTGTGTAGCCACATTTACATTCCGTGTAGTAGTGATATCTTATGAAGTTTCTTTTTCTGTGTGACTTATTTCACTTAGAAGCATCGTACCTGAATACACTCATTATGCTGCTACGGGCCTGATTAAATAGATTTCATTGCTGAGTGATATTGCATTGTACGTAAGTACCACAACTTCTTTATCCATTTTTCACTTTCTGCGATATTGAACTCGTACCGTAAACGAGGTTCTTGTAAACAGAGCCGTCCCAAACTTTGGGGTGGCTGTGTCTTTTTGATTTTAATTTCCCTATGCTATAGGACCATAAGTGGAAGTGCCCTAGGCTCTGTTGCTTTGTTTTTTAGATGTTTCAGGAAACACCATACACTTCTCCAGAGTGGCTGTTGGCAATTTACATCCTGGCCATCAGCATAACAAGGCTCCCAGTTCTCCATGGCCTGTCCTGCCTTTCCTTATTTTACACTTTTTTCTCCTGGCCCTTTTGACCGCAGGGCAGTAAGACTTCATTGTAGTGCAGATTTCCTTTGCAAGCTTGCTTGGTTGGCCAAAAAGGGCGTATGCGTTTTTTCCTGAATACATTCAGGAAAAAACACATACGCCCTTTTTGGCCAAGTGCATCATTGTGGACGTTCTGCCTCTTTTCCTATGCTTTACATGCAATCCCAGTCTACCTCCTGAAATCGGTTTCCTGCAATTCTTCCCCACATTCAAGTCCTCTTGGCAGCCTTACTTCAATATATTTTTGGACGATAGCTGTCATTTATAACTTTGCAGGATTGTGAATTACTGTGCCCCTGAGCTCCTTTCTTCAACTCGCTTTCTTGTGAGCTGGCCGCAACACCGCAGGATTGCTTCAAGCCCTAGTGTGGTTCCGGTACGGTACGCTGAGCCTTTGGTTAATTCCTCTTCCTGGTGGGAAATGAGAGTTAAATTTGCCCGTCCAGACACCTCCAGCTAGTCCCTCATTGGTTGTCCCTATTCCTGTTAATCTTATGCAGAAATTGCAAACTGGGCCAAACAGAAGGTTAAAGGCACTGACTCCCGAAGTGGGGAGAGTGTTAGTAAAGCGTCTGGTATGTTGCACCCGAGCACCAGGGGACGAAAACTGAGACACTTTTGAACACGTTTCCCGATCACACGGTGGATCATACTCTGGGTTCCACATGCATGTTTCAGCTGAAGGAAGAATCCCTTAAACCTGGAGAGTTGAGACCCATGGAATGGGTACCATGCAATATGACTTCAAAGGGTCTGCATTTGCTCACCGAACCTCACCAATCCTATCACTGCTGCGTTTATGCCAGTGTACACACGCTTGATTGTCTTTCGGAGACATAGAAATCCATAGGTTTTAAGATTCTTACTAGTCAGGTATATTCTTAGGCGTTTAATATGGGGTGTTGAGTCCACTTCGTTGAGCAAGGAGTAGCTCTTGTGTATTACATATTTGGCTTATGGAACGGTATCTGTGCTAATTTCAATCTCTGGTTTTATGCAGGACCCCAACTCACCTTTCCCCTTAAGCAAGCATAAGTTGGTTTTCTACATTTGAGACCCTGTTCTGTTTTGTAATTCAGTTCCTGTGTAGCCACGTTTACATTCCATGTAGTAGTGATATCTTATGAAGTTTCTTTTTCTGTGTGACTTATTTCACTTAGAAGCATCGTACCTGAATACACTCATTATGCTGCTACGGGCCTGATGACATAGATTTAATTGCTGAGTGATATTGCATTGTACGTAAGTACCACAACTTCTTTATCCATTTTTCACTTTCTGCAATATTGAACTTGTACCGTATACGAGGTTCTTGTAAACAGAGCCATCCCAAACTTTGGGGTGGCTGTGTCTTTTTGATTTTAATTTCCCTATGCTATAGGACCATAAGTGGAAGTGCCCTAGGCTCTGTTGCTTTGTTTTTTAGATGTTTCAGGACACACCATACACTTCTCCAGAGTGGATGTTGGCAATTTACATCCTGCCCATCAGCATAACAAGGCTCCCAGTTCTCCATGGCCTGTCCTGTCTTTCCTTATTTTACATTTTTTCTCCTTGCCCTTTTGACCGCAGGGCAGTGAGACTTCATTGTAGTGCAGATTTCCTTTGCAAGCTTGCTTGGTTGGCCAAAAAGGGCGTATGCGTTTTTTCCTGAATACATTCAGGAAAAAACGCATACGCCCTTTTTGGCCAAGTGCATCATTGTGGACCTTCTGCCTCTTTTCCTATGCTTTACATGCAATTCCAGTCTACCTCCTGAAATCGGTTTCCTGCAATTCTGCCCCGCTTTCAAGTCCTCTTGGCAGCCTTACTACAATATATTTTTGGACGATAGCTGTCATTTATAACTCTGCAGGTTTGTGAATTACAGTGCCCCTGAGCTCCTTTCTTCAACTCGCTTTCTTGTGAGCTGACCACAACACCGCAGGATTGCTTCAGGCCCTAGTGTGGTTCCGGCATGGCACGCTGAGCCTTTGGTTAATTCCTCTTCCTGGTGGGAAATGAGAGTTAAATTTGCCCGTCCAGACACCTCCAGCTAGTGTCTCATTGGTTCTCCCTATTCCTGTTCATTTTCCGCAGAAATTGCAAACTGGGCCAAACAGGTGGTTAAAGGCACTGACTCTCCAAGTGGGGAGAGTGTTAGTAAAGCGTTTGGAATGTTGCACCCGAGTACCAGGGGACGAAAACTGAGACACATTTGAACACGTTTCCGTATCACACGGTGGATCATACTCTGGGTTCCACATGCATGTTTTAGCTGAAGGAAGAATCCCTTAAACCTGGAGAGTTGAGACCCATGGAATGGGTGCCATGCAATATGACTTCAAAGGGTCTGCATTTGCTCACCGAACCTCAGCAATCCTATCACTGCTGCGTTTATGCCGCTGTACACACGCTTGATTCTCTTTCGGAGACATATAAATCCATAGGTTTTAAGATTCTTACCAGTCAGGTATATTCTTAGGCGTTTAATATGGGGTGTTGAGTCCACTTCGTTGAGCAAGGAGTAGCTCTTGTGTATTACATATTTGGCTTATGGAACAGTATCTGTGCTAATTTCAATCTCTGGTTTTATGTAGCACCCCAACTCACCTTTCCCCTTAAGCAAGCATAAGTTGGTTTTCTACATTTGAGACCCTGTTCTGTTTTGTAATTCAGTTCCTGTGTAGCCACATTTACATTCCGTGTAGTAGTGATATCTTATGAAGTTTCTTTTTCTGTGTGACTTATTTCACTTAGAAGCATCGTACCTGAATACACTCATTATGCTGCTACGGGCCTGATTAAATAGATTTCATTGCTGAGTGATATTGCATTGTACGTAAGTACCACAACTTCTTTATCCATTTTTCACTTTCTGCGATATTGAACTCGTACCGTAAACGAGGTTCTTGTAAACAGAGCCGTCCCAAACTTTGGGGTGGCTGTGTCTTTTTGATTTTAATTTCCCTATGCTATAGGACCATAAGTGGAAGTGCCCTAGGCTCTGTTGCTTTGTTTTTTAGATGTTTCAGGAAACACCATACACTTCTCCAGAGTGGCTGTTGGCAATTTACATCCTGGCCATCAGCATAACAAGGCTCCCAGTTCTCCATGGCCTGTCCTGCCTTTCCTTATTTTACACTTTTTTCTCCTGGCCCTTTTGACCGCAGGGCAGTAAGACTTCATTGTAGTGCAGATTTCCTTTGCAAGCTTGCTTGGTTGGCCAAAAAGGGCGTATGCGTTTTTTCCTGAATACATTCAGGAAAAAACACATACGCCCTTTTTGGCCAAGTGCATCATTGTGGACGTTCTGCCTCTTTTCCTATGCTTTACATGCAATCCCAGTCTACCTCCTGAAATCGGTTTCCTGCAATTCTTCCCCACATTCAAGTCCTCTTGGCAGCCTTACTTCAATATATTTTTGGACGATAGCTGTCATTTATAACTTTGCAGGATTGTGAATTACTGTGCCCCTGAGCTCCTTTCTTCAACTCGCTTTCTTGTGAGCTGGCCGCAACACCGCAGGATTGCTTCAAGCCCTAGTGTGGTTCCGGTACGGTACGCTGAGCCTTTGGTTAATTCCTCTTCCTGGTGGGAAATGAGAGTTAAATTTGCCCGTCCAGACACCTCCAGCTAGTCCCTCATTGGTTGTCCCTATTCCTGTTAATCTTATGCAGAAATTGCAAACTGGGCCAAACAGAAGGTTAAAGGCACTGACTCCCGAAGTGGGGAGAGTGTTAGTAAAGCGTCTGGTATGTTGCACCCGAGCACCAGGGGACGAAAACTGAGACACTTTTGAACACGTTTCCCGATCACACGGTGGATCATACTCTGGGTTCCACATGCATGTTTCAGCTGAAGGAAGAATCCCTTAAACCTGGAGAGTTGAGACCCATGGAATGGGTACCATGCAATATGACTTCAAAGGGTCTGCATTTGCTCACCGAACCTCACCAATCCTATCACTGCTGCGTTTATGCCAGTGTACACACGCTTGATTGTCTTTCGGAGACATAGAAATCCATAGGTTTTAAGATTCTTACTAGTCAGGTATATTCTTAGGCGTTTAATATGGGGTGTTGAGTCCACTTCGTTGAGCAAGGAGTAGCTCTTGTGTATTACATATTTGGCTTATGGAACGGTATCTGTGCTAATTTCAATCTCTGGTTTTATGCAGGACCCCAACTCACCTTTCCCCTTAAGCAAGCATAAGTTGGTTTTCTACATTTGAGACCCTGTTCTGTTTTGTAATTCAGTTCCTGTGTAGCCACGTTTACATTCCATGTAGTAGTGATATCTTATGAAGTTTCTTTTTCTGTGTGACTTATTTCACTTAGAAGCATCGTACCTGAATACACTCATTATGCTGCTACGGGCCTGATGACATAGATTTAATTGCTGAGTGATATTGCATTGTACGTAAGTACCACAACTTCTTTATCCATTTTTCACTTTCTGCAATATTGAACTTGTACCGTATACGAGGTTCTTGTAAACAGAGCCATCCCAAACTTTGGGGTGGCTGTGTCTTTTTGATTTTAATTTCCCTATGCTATAGGACCATAAGTGGAAGTGCCCTAGGCTCTGTTGCTTTGTTTTTTAGATGTTTCAGGACACACCATACACTTCTCCAGAGTGGATGTTGGCAATTTACATCCTGCCCATCAGCATAACAAGGCTCCCAGTTCTCCATGGCCTGTCCTGTCTTTCCTTATTTTACATTTTTTCTCCTTGCCCTTTTGACCGCAGGGCAGTGAGACTTCATTGTAGTGCAGATTTCCTTTGCAAGCTTGCTTGGTTGGCCAAAAAGGGCGTATGCGTTTTTTCCTGAATACATTCAGGAAAAAACGCATACGCCCTTTTTGGCCAAGTGCATCATTGTGGACCTTCTGCCTCTTTTCCTATGCTTTACATGCAATTCCAGTCTACCTCCTGAAATCGGTTTCCTGCAATTCTGCCCCGCTTTCAAGTCCTCTTGGCAGCCTTACTACAATATATTTTTGGACGATAGCTGTCATTTATAACTCTGCAGGTTTGTGAATTACAGTGCCCCTGAGCTCCTTTCTTCAACTCGCTTTCTTGTGAGCTGACCACAACACCGCAGGATTGCTTCAGGCCCTAGTGTGGTTCCGGCATGGCACGCTGAGCCTTTGGTTAATTCCTCTTCCTGGTGGGAAATGAGAGTTAAATTTGCCCGTCCAGACACCTCCAGCTAGTGTCTCATTGGTTCTCCCTATTCCTGTTCATTTTCCGCAGAAATTGCAAACTGGGCCAAACAGGTGGTTAAAGGCACTGACTCTCCAAGTGGGGAGAGTGTTAGTAAAGCGTTTGGAATGTTGCACCCGAGTACCAGGGGACGAAAACTGAGACACATTTGAACACGTTTCCGTATCACACGGTGGATCATACTCTGGGTTCCACATGCATGTTTTAGCTGAAGGAAGAATCCCTTAAACCTGGAGAGTTGAGACCCATGGAATGGGTGCCATGCAATATGACTTCAAAGGGTCTGCATTTGCTCACCGAACCTCAGCAATCCTATCACTGCTGCGTTTATGCCGCTGTACACACGCTTGATTCTCTTTCGGAGACATATAAATCCATAGGTTTTAAGATTCTTACCAGTCAGGTATATTCTTAGGCGTTTAATATGGGGTGTTGAGTCCACTTCGTTGAGCAAGGAGTAGCTCTTGTGTATTACATATTTGGCTTATGGAACAGTATCTGTGCTAATTTCAATCTCTGGTTTTATGCAGCACCCCAACTCACCTTTCCCCTTAAGCAAGCATAAGTTGGTTTTCTACATTTGAGACCCTGTTCTGTTTTGTAATTCAGTTCCTGTGTAGCCACATTTACATTCCGTGTAGTAGTGATATCTTATGAAGTTTCTTTTTCTGTGTGACTTATTTCACTTAGAAGCATCGTACCTGAATCCACTCATTATGCTGCTACGGGCCTGATGACATAGATTTCATTGCTGAGTGATATTGCATTGTACGCAAGTACACAACTTCTTTATCCATTTTTCGCTTTCTGCGAAATTGAACTTGTCCCGTAAATGAGGTTCTTGTAAACAGAGCCGTCCCAAACTTTGGGGTGGCTGTGTCTTTTTGATTTTAATTTCCCTAATCTATAGGACCATAAGTGGAAGTGCCTTAGACTCTGTTGTTTTGTTTCTTGGATGTTTCAGGAAACACCATACATTTCTCCAGAGTGGCTGTTGGTAATTTACATGCCGCCCATCAGCATAACAAGGCTCCCAGTTCTCCATGGCCTGTCCTGCCTTTCTGGATTTTACACTTTTTTCAGATGGCCCTTTTGACCTGGGGGCAGTGAGACTTCATTGTAGTGCAGATTTCCTTTGCAAGCTTGCTTGGTTGGCCAAAAAGTGCGTATGCGTTTTTTCCTGAATATATTCAGGAAAAAACGCATATGCTCTTTTTGGCCAAGTGCATCATTGTGGACGTTCTGCCTCTTTTCCTATGCTTTACATGCAATTCCAGTCTACCTCCTGAAATCGGTTTCCTGCAATTCTGCCCCGCTTTCAAGTCCTCTTGGCAGCCTTACTTGAATATATTTTTGGACGATAGCTATCATTTATAACTCTGCAGGTTTGTGAATTACAGTGCCCCTGAGCTCCTTTCTTCAACTTGCTTTCCTGTGAGCTGGCCGCAACACCGCAGGATTGCTTCAGGCCCTAGTGTGCTTCTGGCATGGCACACTGAGCCTTTGGTTAATTCCTCTTCCTGGTGGGAAATGAGAGTTATATTTGCCCGTCCAGCCACCTCCAACTAGTCTTTCATTGGTTCTCCCTATTCCTGTTCATCTTACGCAGAAATTCCAAACTGGGCAAAACAGGAGGTTAAAGGCACCGACTCTCCAAGTGGGGAGAGTGTTAGTAAAGCGTCTGGAATGTTGCACCCGAGTACCAGGGAACGAAAACTACGACACATTTGAACACGTTTCCCGATCACATGGTGGATCATACTCTGGGTTCCACAGGCATGTTTTAGCTGAAGGAAGAATCCCTTAAACCTGGAGAGTTGAGACCCATGGAATGGATACCATGCAATATGACTTCAAAGGGTCTGCATTTGCTCACCGAACCTCACCAATCCTATCACTGCTGCGTTTATGCCGCTGTACACACGCTTGATTCTCTTTCGGAGACATATAAATCCATAGGTTTTAAGATTCTTACTAGTCAGATATATTCTTAGGCGTTTAATATGGGGTGTTGAGTCCACTTCGTTGAGCAAGGAGTATCTCTTCTTATTACATATTTGTCTTATGGAACGGTATCTGTGCTAATTTCAATCTCTGGTTTTATGCAGCACCCCAACTCACCTTTCCCCTTAAGCAAGCATAAGTTGGTTTTCTACATTTGAGACCCTGTTCTGTTTTGTAATTTAGTTCCTCTGTAGCCAAGTTTACATTCCGTGTAGTAGTGATATCTTATGATGTTTCTTTTTCTGTGTGACTTATTTCACTTAGAATCATCGTACCTGAATCCACTCATTATGCTGCTACGGGCCTGATGACATAGATTTCGTTGCTGAGTGATATTGCATTGTACTTAAGTACCACAACTTCTTTATCCATTTTTGCTTTCTGTGATATTGAACTTGTACCGTAAATGAGGTTCTTGTAAACAGAGCCGTCCCAAACTTTGGGGTGGCTGTTTCTTTTTTATTTTAATTTCCCTAAGCTATAGGACCATAAGTGGAAGTGCCCTAGGCTCTGTTGCTTCGTGTTTTGGATATTTCAGGAAACACCATACACTTCTCCAGAGTGGCTGTTGGCAATTTACATCCCGCCCATCAGCATAACAAGGCTCCCAGTTCTCCATGGTCTGTCCTGCCTTTCTGCATTTTACACTTCTTTCAGATGGCCCTTTTGACTGGGGGGCAGTGAGACTTCACTGTAGTGCAGATTTCCTTTGCAAGCTTGCTTGGTTGGCCAAAAAGGGCATATGTGTTTTTTCCTGAATACATTCAGGAAAAAACGCATACGCCCTTTTTGGCCAAGTGCATCATTGTGGACGTTCTGCCTCTTTTCCTACGCTTTACATGCAATTCCAGTCTACCTCCTGAAATCGGTTTCCTGAAATTCTGCCCCACTTTCAAGTCCTCTTGGCAGCCTTACTTCAATATATTTTTGGACGATAGCTGTCATTTATAACTCTGCAGGTTTGTGAATGACAGTGCCCCTGAGCTACTTTCTTCAACTCGCTTTCTTGTGAGCCTGCCGTAACACTGCAGGATTGTTTCAGGCCGTAGTGTGGTTCCGGGACGGCACGCTGAGACTTTGGTTAATTCCTCTTCCTGGTGGGAAATGAGATTTAATTTGCCCGTCCAGACACCTCCAGCTAGTCTCTCATTGGTTCTCCCTATTCCTGTTCATTTTCCGCAGAAATTGCAAACTGGGCCAAACAGGAGGTTAAAGGCACTGACTCTCCAAGTGGGGAGAGTGTTAGTAAAGCGTCTGGAATGTTGTACCCGAGTACCAGGGGACGAAAACTGAGACACATTTGAACACGTTTCCCGATCACACGGTGGATCATACTCTGGGATCCACATGCATGTTTCAGCTGAAGGAATTATCCCTTAAACCTGGAGAGTTGAGACCCATGGAATGGGTACCTTGCAATATTACTTCAAAGGGTCTGCATTTGCTCACCGAACCTCAGCAATCCTATCACTGCTGCGTTTATGCCACTGTACACACGCTTGATTCTCTTTCGGAGACATATAAATCCATAGGTTTTAAGATTCTTACTAGTCAGGTATATTCTTAGCCGTTTAATATGCGGTGTTGAGCCCACTTCGTTGAGCAAGGAGTAGCTCTTGTCTATTACATATTTGGTTTATGGAACGGTATCTGTGCTACTTTCAATCTCTGGTTTTATGCAGAACCTCAACTCACCTTTCCCCTTAAGCAAGCATAAGTTGGTGTTCTACATTTGAGACACTGTTCTGTTTTGTAATTCAGTTCCTGTGTAGCCAAGTTTACATTCCGTGTAGTAGTGATATCTTAGGATGTTTCTTTTTCTGTGTGACTCATTTCACTTAGAATCATCGTACCTGAATCCACTCATTATGCTGCTATGGGCCTGATGACATAGATTTCATTGCTGAGTGATATTGCATTGTACGTAAGTACCGCAACGTCTGTATCCATTTTTTGCTTTCTGTGATATTGAACTTGTACCGTAAACGAGGTTCTTGTAAACAGAGCCATCCCAAACTTTGGGGTGGCTGTGTCTTTTTGATTTTAATTTCCCTAAGCTATAGGACCATAAGTGGAAGTGCCCTAGGCTCTGTTGCTTTGTTTCTTGGATGATTCAGGAAACACCATACACTTCTCCAGAGTGGCTGTTGGTAATTTACATGCCGCCCATCAGCATAACAAGGCTCCCAGTTCTCCATGGCCTGTCCTGCCTTTCTGGATTTTACACTTTTTTCAGATGGCCCTTTTGACCTGGGGGCAGTGAGACTTCATTGTAGTGCAGATTTCCTTTGCAAGCTTGCTTGGTTGGCCAAAAAGTGCGTATGCGTTTTTTCCTGAATATATTCAGGAAAAAACGCATACGCCCTTTTTGGCCAAGTGCATCATTGTGGACGTTCTGCCTCTTTTCCTATGCTTTACATGCAATTCCAGTCTACCTCCTGAAATCGGTTTCCTGCAATTCTGCCCCGCTTTCAAGTTCTCTTGGCAGCCTTACTTCAATATATTTTTGGACGATAGCTGTCATTTATAACTCTGCAGGTTTGTGAATGACAGTGCCCCTGAGCTCCTTTCTTCAACTTGCTTTCTTGTTAGCTGGCCGCAACACCGCAGGATTGCTTCAGGCCCTAGTGTGCTTCTGGCATGGCACGCTGAGCCTTTGGTTAATTCCACTTCCTGGTGGGAAATGAGAGTTATATTTGCCCGTCCAGCCACCTCCAACTAGTCTCTCATGGGTTCTCCCTATTCCTGTTCATTTTCCGCAGAAATTGCAAACTGGACCAAACAGGAGGTTAAAGGCACTGACTCTTCTAGTGGGGAGAGTGTTAGTAAAGCATCTGTAATGTTGCACCCGAGTATCACGGGACGAAAACTGAGACACATTTGAACACATTTCCCGATCACACGGTGGATCATACTCTGGGTTCCACATGCATGTTTTAGCTGAAGGAAGAATCCCTTAAAGCTGGAGAGTTGAGACCCATGGAATGGGTACCATGCAATATGACTTCAAAGGGTCTGCATTTGCTCACCGATCCTCACAAATCCTATCACTGCTACGTTTATTCTGCTGTACACACACTTGATTCTCTTTCGGAGACATAGAAATCCATAGGTTATAAGATTCTTACTAGTCAGGTATATTCTTAGGCGTTCAATATGGGATGTTGAGTCCACTTTGTTGAGCAAGGAGTAGCTCTTGTCTATTACATATTTGGCTTATGGAACGGTATCTGTGCTAATTTCAATCTCTGGTTTTATGCAGCACCCCAACTCACCTTTCCCCTTAAGCAAGCATAAGTTGGTTTTCTACATTTGAGACCCTGTTCTGTTTTGTAATTCAGTTCCTGTGTAGCCAAGTTTACATTCGGTGTAGTAGTGATACCTTATGATATTTCTTTTTCTGTGTGACTTATTTCACTTAGAATCATTGTACGTGAATCCACTCATTATGCTGCTACGGGCCTGATGACATAGATTTCATTGCTGAGTGATATTGCATTGTACATATGTAGCACAACTTCTTTATCCATTTTTCACTTTCTGTGATATTGAACTTGTACCGTAAACGAGGTTCTTCTAAACACAGCTGTCCCAAACATTGGGGTGGCTGTGTCTTTTTGATTTTAATTTCCCTAAGCTATAGGACCATAAGTGGAAGTGGCCTAGGCTCTGTTGCTTTGTTTTTTAGATGTTTCAGGACACCATACACTTCTCCAGAGTGGATATTGGCAATATACATCCAGCCCATCAGCATAAAAAGGCTCCCAGTTTTCCATGGCCTGTCCTGCCTTTCTGGATTTTACACTTATTTCAGATGGCCCTTTTGACCAGGGGGCAGTGAGACTTCATTGTAGTGCATTTTTCCTTTGAAAGCTTGCTTGGTTGGCCAAAAAGGGCATATGCATTTTTTCCTGAATATATTCTGGAAAAAAGGCATATGCCCTTTTTGGCCAAGTACATCATTGGGGCCGTTCTGCCTCTTTTCCTATGCTTTACATGCAATTCCAGTCTACCTCCTGAAATCGGTTTCCTGCAATTGTGCCCCGCTTTCAAGTCCTCTGGGCAGCCTTACTTCAATATATTTTTGGACGATAGCTGTCATTTATAACTCTGCAGGTTTGTGAATGATAGTGCCCCTGAGCTCCTTTTTTCAACTTGCTTTCTTGTGAGCTGGCCGCAACACCGCAGGATTGCTTCAGGCCCTATTGTGGTTCCAGCATGGCTCGCTGAGCCTTTGGTTCATTCCTCTTCCAGGTGGGAAATGAGAGTTAAATTTGCCCGTCCAGACACCTCCAGCTAGGCTTTCATTGGTTCTCCCTATTCCTGTTCATCTTACGCAGAAATTGCAAACTGGGCAAAACAGGAGGTTAAAGGCACCGACTCTCCAAGTGGGGAGAGTGTTAGTAAAGCGTCTGGAATGTTGCACCCGAGTACCAGGGGACGAAAACTGAGACACATTTGAACACGTTTCCCGATTACATGGTGGATCATACTCTGGGTTCCACAGGCATGTTTTAGCTGAAGGAAGAATCCCTTAAACCTGGAGAGTTGAGACCCATGGAATGGGTACCATGCAATATGACTTCAAAGGGTCTGCATTTGCTCACCGAACCTCAGCAATCCTATCACTGCTGCGTTTATGCCGCTGTACACACGCTTGATTCTCTTTCGGAGACATATAAATCCATAGGTTTTAAGATTCTTACTAGTCAGGTATATTCTTAGGCGTTTACTATGTCGTCTTGAGTCCACTTCGTTGAGCAAGGAGTAGCTCTTGTTATTACATATTTGTCTTATGGAACGGTATCTGTGCTAATTTCAATCTCTGGTTTTATGCAGCACCCCAACTCACCTTTCCCCTTAAGCAAGCATAAGTTGGTTTTCTACATTTGAGACCCTGTTCTGTTTTGTAATTCAGTTCCTCTGTAGCCAAGTTTACATTCCGTGTAGTAGTGATATCTTATGATGTTTCTTTTTCTGTGTGACTTATTTCACTTAGAATCATCGTACCTGAATCCACTCATTATGCTGCTACGGGCCTGATGACATAGATTTCGTTGCTGAGTGATATTGCATTGTACTTAAGTACCACAACTTCTTTATCCATTTTTCGCTTTCTGTGATATTGAACTTGTACCGTAAACGAGGTTCTTGTAAACAGAGCCGTCCCAAACTTTGGGGTGGCTGTGTCTTTTTTATTTTAATTTCCCTAAGCTATAGGACAATAAGTGGAAGTGCCCTAGGCTCTGTTGCTTTGTTTTTTAGATGTTTCAGGAAACACCATACACTTCTCCAGAGTGGCTGTTGGCAAATTACATCCTGCCCTTCAGCATGACAAGGCTCCCAGTTCTCCATGGCCTGTCCTGCCTTTCTGGATTTTACACTTTTTTCAGATGGCCATTTTGACCAGGGGGCAGTGAGACTTCTTTGTAGTGCAGATTTCCTTTGCAAGCTTGCTTGGTTGGCCAAAAAGGGCGTATGCGTTTTTTCCTGAATATATTCAGGAAAAAACGCATACGCCCTTTCTGGCCAAGTGCATCATTGTGGACGTTCTGCCTCTTCTCCTATGCTTTACATGCAATTCCAGTCTACCTCCTGAAATCGGTTTCTTGCAATTCTGCCCCACATTCAAGACCTCTTGGCAGCCTTACTTTAATATATTTTTGGTCGATAGCTGTCATTTATATCTCTGCAGGTTTGTGAATTACAGTGCCCCTGAGCTCCTTTCTTGAACTCGCTTTCTTGTGAGCTGGCCGCAACACTGCAGGATTGCTTCAGGCCCTAGTGTGTTTCCGGCATGGCACGCTGAGCCTTTGGTTAATTCCTCTTCCTGGTGGGAAATGAGAGTAAAATTTGCCCGTCCAGACACCTCCAGCTAGTCTCTCATTGGTTCTCCCTATTCCTGTTCATCTTACGCGGAAATTGCAAACTGGGCCAAACAGGAGGTTAAAGGCACTGACTCTCCAAGTGCGGAGAGTGTTAGTAAAGCGTCTCGCATTTTGCCCTGAGTACCAGGGGATAAAAACTGAGACACATTTGAACACGTTTCCCGATCACATGGTGGATCATACTCTGGGTTCCACATGCATGTTTTAGCTGAAGGAAGAATCCCTTAAACCTGCAGAGTTCAGACCCATGGAATGGGTACCATGCAATATGACTTCAAAGGGTCTGCATTTGCTCACCGAACCTCACCAATCCTATCACTGCTGCGTTTATGCCGCTGTACACACGCTTGATTCTCTTTTGGAGACATATAAATCCATAGGTTTTAAGATTCTTACTAGTCAGGTATATTCTTAGGCGTTTAATATGGGGTGTTGAGTCCACTTCGTTGAGCAAGGAGTAGCTCTTGCCTATTACATATTTGGCTTATGAAACGGTATCTGTGCTAATTTCAATCTCTGGTTTTATGCAGCACCCCAACTCACCTTTCCCCTTAAGCAAGCATAAGTTGGTTTTCTACATTTGAGACCCTGTTCTGTTTTGTAATTCAGTTCCTGTGTAGCCAAGTTTACATTCCGTGTATTAGTGATATCTTATGATGTTTCTTTTTCTGTGTGACTTATTTCACTTAGAATCATCGTTCCTGAATCCACTCATTATGCTGCTACGGACCTGATGACATAGATTTCATTGCTGAGTGATATTGCATTATACATAAGTACCACAACTTCTTTATCCATTTTTCGCTTTCTGTGATATTGAAGTTGTACCGTAAATGAGGTTCTTGTAAACAGAGCCATCCCAAACTTTGGGGTGGCTGTGTCTTTTTGATTTTAATTTCCCTAAGCTATAGGACCATAAGTGGAAGTGCCCTAGGCTCTGTTGCTTTGTTTTGTAGATGTTTCAGGAAACACTATACACATCCCCAGAGTGGCTGTTGGCAATTTTCATCCCGCCCTTCAGCATGACAAGGCTCCCAGTTCTCCATGGCCTGTCCTGCCTTTCTGGATTTTACACTTTTTTCAGATGGCCCTTTTGACCAGGGGGCTGTGAGACTTCATTGTAGTGCAGATTTCCTTTGCAAGCTTGCTTGGTTGGCCAAAAAGGGCGTATGCCTTTTTTCCTGAATATATTCAGGAAAAAACGCATACGCCCTTTTTGGCCAAGTGCATCATTGTGGACGTTCTGCCTCTTTTCCTATGCTTTACATGCAATTCCAGTCTACCTCCTGAAATCGGTTTCCTGCAATTCTGCCCCGTTTTCAAGTCTTCTAGGCAGCCTTACTTCAATATATTTTTGGACGATAGCTGTCATTTATAACTCTGCAGGTTTGTGAATGACAGTGCCCCTGAGCTCCTTTCTTCAACTCGCTTTCTTGTGAGCTGGCCGCAACACCGCAGGATTGCTTCAGGCCCTAGTGTGGTTCCGGCACGGGACGCTGAGCCTTTGGTTAAATCCTCCTCCTGGTGGGAAATGAGAGTTAAATTTGCCCGTCCAGACACCTCCAGCTAGTCTCTCATTGGTTTTCCCTATTCCTGTTCATTTTCCGCAGAAATTGCAAACTGGGCCAAACAGAAGTTTAAAGGCACTGACTCTCCAAGTGGGGAGAGTGTTAGTAAAGCGTCTGGAATGTTGCACCCGAGTACCAGGGGGCGAAAACTGAGACACATTTGAACACGTTTCCCGATCACACGGTGGATCATACTCTGGGTTCCACATGCATGTTTTAGCTGAAGGAAGAATCCCTTAAACCTGCAGAGTTCAGACCCATGGAATGGGTACCATGCAATATGACTTCAAAGGGTCTGCATTTGCTCACCGAACCTCACCCATCATATCACTGCTGCATTTATGCCACTGTACACACGCTTGATTCTCTTTAGGAGACATATAAATCCATACGTTTTAAGATTCTTACTAGTCAGGTATATTCTTAGGCGTTTAATATGGGGTGTTGAGTCCACTTCGTTGAGCAAGGAGTAGCTCTTGCCTATTACATATTTGGCTTATGGAACGGTATCTGTGCTAATTTCAATCTCTGGTTTTATGCAGCACCCCAACTCACCTTTCCCCTTAAGCAAGCATAAGTTGGTTTTCTACATTTGAGACCCTGTTCTGTTTTGTAATTCAGTTCCTGTGTAGCCAAGTTTACATTCCGTGTATTAGTGATATCTTATGATGTTTATTTTTCTGTGTGACTTATTTCACTTAGAATCACCGTACCTGGATCCACTCATTATGCTGCTTTGGGCCAGATGACATAGATTTCATTGCTGAGTGATATTGCATTGTACGTAAGTACCACAGCTTCTTTATCCATTTGTCGCTTTCTGTGATATTGAACTTGTACCGTAAACGAGGTTGTGTAAACAGAGCCGTCCCAAACTTTGGGGTGGCTGTGTCTTTTTGATTTTAATTTCCGTAAGTTATAGGACCATAAGTGGAAGTGCCCTAGGCTCTGTTGCTTTGTTTTTTAGATGTTTCAGGAAACACCATACACTTCTCCAGAGTGGCTGTTGGTAATTTACATCCGCCCATCAGCATGACAAGGCACCCAGTTCTCCATGGCCTGTCCTGCCTTTCTGGATTTTACACTTTTTTCAGATGGCCCTTTTGACCAGGGGGCAGTGAGACTTCATTGCAGTGCAGATTTCCTTTGCAAGCTTGCTTTGTTGGCCAAAAAGGCCTATGCGTTTCTTCCTGAATATATTCAAGAAAAAACGCATACGCCCTTTCTGGCCAAGTGCATCATTGTGGACGTTCTGCCTCTTCTCCTATGCTTTACATGCAATTCCAGTCTACCTCCTGAAATCGGTTTCTTGCAATTCTGCCCCACCTTCAAGGCCTCTTGGCAGCCTTAGTTCAATATATTTTTGGACGATAGCTGTCATTTATATCTCTGCAGGTTTGTGAATTACAGTGCCCCTGAGCTCCTTTCTTGAACTCGCTTTCTTGTGAGCTGGCCGCAACACTGCAGGATTGCTTCAGGCCCTAGTGTGTTTCCGGCATGGCACGCTGAGCCTTTGGTTAATTCCTCTTCCTGGTGGGAAATGAGAGTAAAATTTGCCCGTCCAGACACCTGCAGCTAGTCTCTCATTGGTTCTCCCTATTCCTGTTCATCTTACGCGGAAATTGCAAACTGGGCCAAACAGGAGGTTAAAGGCACTGACTCTCCAAGTGGGGAGAGTGTTAGTAAAGCGTCTGGAATGTTGCTCCCGAGTACCAGGGGACGAAAACTGAGACACATTTGAACACGTTTCCCGATCACACGGTGGATCATACTCTGGGTTCCACATGCATGTTTTAGCTGAAGGAAGAATCCCTTAAACCTGGAGAGTTGAGACCCATGGAATGGGTACCATGCAATATGACTTCAAAGGGTCTGCATTTGCTCACTGAACCTCACCAATCCTATCACTGCTGCGTTTATGCCGCTGTACACACGCTTGATTCTCTTTCGGAGACATATAAATCCATAGGTTTTAAGATTCTTACTAGTCAGCTATATTCTTAGGCTTTTAATATGACGACTTGAGTCCACTTCGTTGAGCAAGGAGTAGCTCTTGTCTATTACATATTTGGCTTATGGAACGGTATCTGTGCTAATTTCAATCTCTGGTTTTATGCAGCACCCCAACTCACCTTTCCCCTTAAGCAAGCATAAGTTGGTTTTCTACATTTGAGACCCTGTTCTGTTTTGTAATTCAGTTCCTGTGTAGCCAAGTTTACATTCCGTGTATTAGTGATATCTTATGATGTTTCTTTTTCTGTGTGACTTATTTCATTTAGAATCATCGTACCTGAATCCACTCATTATGCTGCTACGGGCCTGATGACATAGATTTCATTGCTGAGTGATATTGCATTGTACGTAAGTACCACAACTTCTTTATCCATTTTTCGCTTTCTGTGATATTGAACTTGTACCGTAAACGAGGTTCTTGTAAACAGAGCCATCCCAAACTTTGGGGTGGCTGTGTCTTTTTGATTTTAATTTCCGTAAGTTATAGGACCATAAGTGGAGGTGCCCTAGGCTCTGTTGCTTTGTTTTTTAGATGTTTCAGGAAACACCATACACTTCTCCAGAGTGGCTGTTGGTAATTTACATCCTGCCCATCAGCATAACAAGGCTCCCAGTTCTCCATGGCCTGTCCTGCCTTTCTGGATTTTACACTTTTTTCAAATGGCCCTTTTGACCAGGGGGCAGCGAGACTTCTTTGTAGTGCAGATTTCCTTTGCAAGCTTGCTTGGTTGTCCAAAAAGGGCGTATACGTTTTTTCCTGAATATATTCAGGAAAAAACGCATACGCCCTTTTTGGCCAAGCGCATCATTGTGGACGTTCTGCCTCTTTTCCTATGCTTTACATGCAATTCCAATCTACCTCCTGAAATCAGTTTCCTGCAATTCTGCCCCGCTTTCAAGTCCTCTTGGCAGCCTTACTTCAATATATTTTTGAACGATAGCTGTCATTTATAACTTTGCAGGTTTGTGAATGACAGTGCCCCTGAGCTCCTTTCTTCAACTCGCTTTCTTGTGAGCTGGCCGCAACACCGCAGGATTGCTTCAGGCCATAGTGTGGTTCCGGCAAGGCACGCTGAGCCTTTGGTTAATTCCTCTTCCTGGTGGGAAATGAGAGTTAAATTTGCCCGTCCAGACACCTCCAGCTAGTGTCTCATTGGTTCTCCCTATTCCTGTTTATCTTACGCAGAAATTGCAAATTGAGCCAAACAGGGGGTTAAAGGCACTGACTCTCCAAGTGCGGAGAGTGTTAGTAAAGCGTCTCGCATTTTGCCCCGAGTACCAGGGGATAAAAACTGAGACACATTTGAACACGTTTCCCGATCACACGGTGGATCATACTCTGGGTTCCACATGCATGTTTTAGCTGAAGGAAGAATCCCTTAAACCTGGAGAGTTGAGACCCATGGAATGGGTAATATGCAATATGACTTCAAAGGGTCTGCATTTGCTTACCGAACCTCACCCATCCTATCACTGCTGCGTTTATGCTGTTGTACACACGCTTGATTCTCTTTCAGAGACATATAAATCCATAGGTTTTAAGATTCTTACTAGTCAGGTATATTCTTAGGCGTTTAATATGGGGTGTTGTGTCCACTTCGTTGAGCAAGGAGTAGCTCTTGTCCATTACATATTTGGCTTATGCAATGGTATCTGTGCTAATTTCAATCTCTGGTTTTATGCAACACCCCAACTCACCTTTCCCCTTAAGGAAGCATAAGTTGGTGTTCTACATTTGAGACCCTGTTCTGTTTTGTAATTCAGTTCCTGTGTAGCCAAGTTTACATTCCGTGTATTACTGATATCTTATGATGTTTCCTTTTCTGTGTGACTTATTTCACTTAGAATGATCGTACCTGAATCCACTCATTATGCTGCGACGGGCCTGATGACATAGATTTCATTGCTGAGTGATATTGCCTTGTACGTAAGTACCACAACTTCTTTATCCATTTTTCACTTTCTGTGATATTGAACTTGTACCGTAAACGAGGTTCTTGTAAACAGAGCCGTCCCAAACTTTGGGGTGGCTGTGTCTTTTTGATTTTAATTTCCCTAAGCTATAGGACCATAAGTGGAAGTGCCCTAGGCTCTGTTGCTTTGTTTTTTAGATGTTTCAGGAAACACCATACACTTCTCCAGAGTGGCTGGTGGCATTTTACATCCCGCCCATCAGCATAAAAAGGCTCTCCATTCTCCATGGCCTGTCCTGCCTTTCTGGATTTTACACTTTTTTCAGATGGCCCTTTTGACCAGGGTGCACTGAGACTTCATTGTAGTGCAGATTTCCTTTGCAAGCTTGCTTGCTTGGCCAAAAAGGGCGTATGCGTTTTTTCCTGAATATATTCAGGAAAAAACGCATACGCCCTTTTTGGCCAAGTGCATCATTGTGGACGATCTGCCTCTTTTCCTATTCTTTACATGCAATTCCAGTCTACCTCCTGAAATCGGTTTCCTGCAATTCTGCCCCACTTTCAAGTCCTCTTGGCAGCCTTACTTGAATATATTTTTGGACGATAGCTGTCATTTATAACTGTGCAGGTTTGTGAATTACAGTGCCCCTGAGCTCCTTTCTTCAACTCGCATTCTTGTGATCTGGCCGCAACACTGCAGGATTGCTTCAGGCCCTAGTGTGGTTCCGGCACGGCACGCTGAGCCGTTGGTTAATTCCTCTTCCTGGTGGGAAATGAGAGTTAAATTTGCCCGTCCAGACACCTCCAGCTAGTCTCTCATTGGTTCTCCCTATTCCTGTTCATTTTCCGCAGAAATTGCAAACTGGGCCAAACAGGAGGTTAAAGGCACTGACTCTCCATGTGGGGAGAGTGTTAGTAAAGCGTCTGCAATGTTGCAACCGAGTACCAGGGGACAAAAACTGAGACACATTTGAACACGTTTCCCGATCACACGGTGGATCATACTCTGGGTTCCACATGCATGTTTCAGCTGAAGGAAGATTCCCTTAAACCTGGAGAGTTGAGACCCATGGAATGGGTAATATGCCATATGACTTCAAAGGGTCTGCATTTGCCCACCGAACCTCACCAATTCTATCACTGCTGCGTTTATGCCACTGTACACATGCTTGATTCTCTTTCGGAGACATATAAATCCATAGGTTTTAAGATTCTTACTAGTCAGGTATATTCTTAGGGGTTTAATATGGGGTGTTGAGTCCACTTTGTTGAGCAAGGAGTAGCTCTTGTCTATTACATATTTGGCTTATGGAACAGTATCTGTGCTTATTTCAATCTCTGGTTTTATGCAGCACCCCAACTCACCTTTCCCCTTAAGCAAGCATAAGTTGGTTTTCTGCATTTGATACCCTGTTCTGTTTTGTAATTCAGTTCCTGTGTAGCCAAGTTTACATTCCATGTATTAGTGATATCTTATGATGTTTCTTTTTCTGTGTGACTTATTTCACTTAGAATCATCGTACCTGAATCCACTCATTATGCTGCTATGGGCCTGATGACATAGATTTCATTGCTGAGTGATATTGCATTGTACGTAAGTACCACAACTTCTTTATCCATTTTTCGCTTTCTGCGATATTGAACTTGTACCGTAAACGAGGTTTCTGTAAACAGAGCCGTCCCAAACATTGGAGCCGCTCTGTCTTTTTGACTTTAATTTCCCTAAGCTATAGGACCATAAGTGGAAATGCCCTAGGCTCTGTTGCTTTCTTTTTTGGATGTTTCAGGAAACACCATACACTTCTCCAGAGTGGCTGTTGGCCATTTACATCCCGCCCATCAGCATAACAATGCTCCCAGTTCTCCATGGCCTGTCCTGCCTTTCTGGATTTTACACTTTTTTCAGATGGCCCTTTTGACCGGGGGGCAGTGAGACTTCATTGTAGTGCAGATTTCCTTTGCAAGCTTGCTTGGTTGGCCAAAAAGGGCGTACGCGTTTTTTCCTGAATATATTCAGGAAAAAACGTGTACGCACTTTTTGGCCAAGTGCATCATTGTGGACGTTCTGCCTCTTTTCCTATGCTTTACATGCAATTCCAGTCAACCTCCTTAAATCGGTTTCCTGCAATTCTGCCCCGCTTTCAAGTCCTCTTGGCAGCCTTACTTCAATATATTTTTGGACGATAGCTGTCATTTATAAATCTGCAGATTTGTGAATGACAGTGCCCCTGAGCTCCTTTCTTCAACTCGCTTTCTTGTGAGCTGGCCGCAACACCGCAGGATTGCCTCAGGCCCTAGTGTGGTTCCCGCACGGCACGCTGAGCCTTTGGTTAATTCCCCTTCCTGGTGGGAAATGAGAGTTAAATTTGCCCGTCCAGACACCTCCAGCTAGTCTCTCATTGGTTCTCCCTATTCCTGTTCATTTTCCGCAGAAATTGCAAACTGGGCCAAACAGGAGGTTAAAGGCACTGACTCTCCAAGTGGGGAGAGTGTTAGTAAAGCGTCTGGAATGTTGCACCCGAGTACCAGGGGACGAAAACTGAGTCACATTTGAACACATTTCCCGATCACACGGTGGATCATACTCTGGGTTCCACATGCATGTTTTAGCTGAAGGAAGAATCCCTTAAACCTGGAGAGTTGAGACCCATGGAATGGGTACCATGCAATATGACTTCAAAGGGTCTGCATTTCTCACCGAACCTCACCAATCCTATCACTGCTGCGTTTATGGCGCTGTACACACGCTTGATTCTCTTTCGGAGACATATAAATCCATAGGTTTTAAGATTCTTACTAGTCAGGTATATTCTTAGGTGTTTAATATGCGGTGTTGAGTCCACTTCGTTGAGCAAGGAGTAGCTCTTGCCTATTACATATATGGCTTATGGAACGGTATCTGTGCTAATTTCAATCTCTGGTTTTATGCAGCACCCCAACTCACCTTTCCCCTTAAGCAAGCATCAGTCGGTTTTCTACATTTGAGACCCTGTTCTGTTTTGTAATTCAGTTCCTGTGTAGCCAAGTTTACATTCCGTGTATTAGTGATATCTTATGATGTTTCTTTTTCTGTGTGACTTATTTCACTTAGCATCACCTTTCCTATATCCACTCGTTATGCTGCTACGGGCTTGATGACATAGATTTCATTGCTGAGTGATATTGCATTTTACGTAAATACCACAACTTCTTTATCCATTTTTCGCCTTCTGTGATATTGAACTTGTACCGTAATCGAGGTTCTTGTAAACAGAGCCGTCCCAAACTTTGGGGTGGCTGTGTCTTTTTGATTTTAATTTCCCTAATCTATAAGACCATAAGTGGAAGTGCCCTACGCTCTGTTGCTTTGTTTTTTAGATGTTTCAGGAAACACCATACACTTCTCCAGAGTGGCTATTGGCAATTTACATCCCGTCCATCAGCATAACAAAGCTCCCAGTTCTCCATGGCCTGTCCTGCCTTTCTGGATTTTAGACTTTTTTCAGATGGCCCTTTTGACCGGGGGGCAGTGAGACTTCATTGTAGTGCAGATTTCCTTTGCAAGCATGCTTGGTTGGCCAAAAAGGGCATATGCGTTTTTTCCTGAATATATTCAGGAAAAAACGCATATGCCCTTCTTGGCCAAGTGCATCATTGTGGACGTTCTGCCTATTTTCCTATGCTTTACATGCAATTCCAGTCCACCTCCTGAAATCAGCTTCCTGCAACTCTGCCCGCTTTCAAGTCCTCTTGGCAGCCTTACTTCAATATATTTTTGGACGATAGTTGTCATTTATAACTCTGCAGGTTTGTGAATGACAGTGCCCCTGAGCTCCTTTCTTAAACTCGCTTTCTTGTGAGCTGGCCGCAACACCACAGGATTGCTTCAGACCCTAGTGTGGTTACGGCATGGCACGCTGAGCCTTTGGTTAATTCCTCTACCTGGTGGGAAATGAGAGTTAAATTTGCCCGTCCAGACACCTCCAGCTAGTCTCTCATGGGTTCTCCTTATTCTTGTTCATTTTCCGCAGAAACTGCAAACTAGGCCAACCAGGAGGTTAAAGGCACTGACTCTGCAAGTGGGGAGAGTGAACTAAAGCATCTGGAATTTTGCACCCGAGTACCAGGGGACAAAAACTGAGACACATTTGAACACGTTTCCCGATCACACGTTGGATCATACTCTGGGTTCCACATGCATGTTTTAGCTGAAGGTAGAATCCCTTAAACCTGGAGAGTTGAGACCCATGGAATGGGTACCATGCAATATGACTTCAAAGGGTCTGCATTTGCTCACCGAACCTCACCAATCCTATCACTGCTGCATTTATGCTGCTGTACACACGCTTGATTCTCTTTTGGAGACATATGAATCCATAGGATTTATGACTCTTACTAGTCAGGTATATTCTTAGGCGTTTAATATGGGGTGTTGAGTCCACTTCGTTGAGCAAGGAGTATCTCTTGTCTATTATATATTTGGCTTATGGAACGGTATCTGTGCTAATTTCAATCTCTGGTTTTATGCAGCACCCCAACTCACCTTTCCCCTTAAGCAAGCATAAGTTGGTTTTCTACGTTTGAGACCCTGTTCTGTTTTGTAATTCAGTTCCTGTGTAGCCATGTTTACATTCCGTGTAGTAGTGATATCTTATGATGTTTCTTTTACTGTGTGAATTATTTCACTTAGAAAAATCGTACCTGAATCCACTCATTATGCTGCTACGGGCCTGATGACATAGATTTCATTGCTGAGTGATATTGCATTGTACGTAAGTACCACAACTTCTTTATCCATTTTTCGCTTTCTGCGATATTGAACTTGTACCGTAAACGAGGTTCTTGTAAACAGAGCCGTCCCAAACTTTGGTGTGGCTGTGTCTTTTTGATTTTAATTTCCCTAAGCTATAGGCCATAATTGGTAGTGCCCTAGGCTCTTTTGCTTTGTTTCTTGGATGTTTCAGGAAACACCACACACTTGTCCAGAGTGGCTGTTGGCAATTTACATCCCGCCCATCAGCATAACAAGGCTCCCAGTTCTCCATGGCCTGTCCTGCCTTTCTGGATTTTACACTTTTTTCAGATGTCCCTTTTGACCGGGGGGCAGTGAGACTTCATTGTAGTGCAGATTTCCTTTGCAAGCTTGCTTGGTTGGCCAAAAAGGGCGTATGCGTTTTTTCCTGAATATATTCAGGAAAAAACGCATACGCCCTTTTTGGCCAAGTGCATCATTGTGGACGTTCTGCCTCTTTTCCTATGCTTTACATGCAATTCCAGTCTACCTCCTGAAATCGGTTTCCTGCAATTCTGTCCCGCTTTCAAGTCCTCTTGGCAGCCTTACTTCAATATATTTTTGGACGATAGCTGTCATTTATAACTCTGCAAGTTTGTGAATTACAGTGCCCATGAGCTCCTTTCTTCACCTCGCTTTCTTGTGAGCTGGCCGCAACACTGCAGGATTGCTTCAGGCCCTAGTGTTGTTCCGGCATGGCACTCTGAGCCTTTGGTATATTCCTCTTCCTGGTGGGAAATGAGAGTTAAATTTTCCGATCCAGACACCTCCAGCTAGTCTCTCATGGGTTCTCCCTATTCCTGTTCATTTTCCGCAGAAATTACAAACTGGGCCAAACAGGAGGTTAAAGGCACTGACTCTCCAAGTGGAGAGAGTGTTAGTAAAGCGTCTGGAATTTTGCACCCAAGTACCAGGGGACAAAAACTGAGACACATTTCAAAACGTTTCCCGATCACACGGTGGATCATACTCTGGGTTCCACATGCATGTTTTAGCTGAAGGAAGAATCCCTTAAACCTGGAGAGTTGAGACCCATGGAATGTGTAATATGCAATATGACTTCAAAGGGTCTGCATTTGCTCACTGAACCTCACCAATCCTATCACTGCTGCGTTTATGCCACTGTACACACGCTTGATTCTCTTTTGGAGACATATGAATCCATAGGGTTTATGACTCTTACTAGTCAGATATATTCTTAGGCGTTTAATATGGGGTGTTGAATCCACTTCGTTGAGCAAGGAGTATCTCTTGTCTATTATATATTTGGCTTATGGAACGGTATCTGTGCTAATTTCAATCTCTGGTTTTATGCAGCACCCCAACTCACCTTTCCCCTTAAGCAAGCATAAGTTGGTTTTCTACGTTTGAGACCCTGTTCTGTTTTGTAATTCAGTTCCTGTGTAGCCATGTTTACATTCCGTGTAGTAGTGATATCTTATGATGTTTCTTTTACTGTGTGAATTATTTCACTTAGAAAAATCGTACCTGAATCCACTCATTATGCTGCTACGGGCCTGATGACATAGATTTCATTGCTGAGTGATATTGCATTGTACGTAAGTACCACAACTTCTTTATCCATTTTTCGCTTTCTGCGATATTGAACTTGTACCGTAAACGAGGTTCTTGTAAACAGAGCCGTCCCAAACTTTGGTGTGGCTGTGTCTTTTTGATTTTAATTTCCCTAAGCTAAAGGCCATAATTGGTAGTGCCCTAGGCTCTTTTGCTTTGTTTCTTGGATGTTTCAGGAAACACCACACACTTGTCCAGAGTGGCTGTTGGCAATTTACATCCCGCCCATCATCATAACAAGGCTCCCAGTTCTCCATGGCCTGTCCTGCCTTTCTGGATTTTACACTTTTTTCAGATGTCCCTTTTGACCGGGGGGCAGTGAGACTTCATTGTAGTGCAGATTTCCTTTGCAAGCTTGCTTGGTTGGCCAAAAAGGGCGTATGCGTTTTTTCCTGAATATAATCAGGAAAAAACACATACGCCCTTTTTGGCCAAGTGCATCATTGTGGACGTTCTGCCTCTTTTCCTATGCTTTACATGCAATTCCAGTCTACCTCCTGAAATCGGTTTCCTGCAATTCTGCCCCGCTTTCAAGTCCTCTTGGCAGCCTTACTTCAATATATTTTTGGACGATAGCTGTCATTTATAACTCTGCAGGTTTGTGAATTACAGTGCCCCTGAGCTCCTTTCTTCAACTCGCTTTCTTGTGAGCTGGCCGCAACACCGCAGGATTGCTTCAGGCCCTAGTGTGCTTCTGGCATGGCACGCTGAGCCTTTGGTTAATTCCTCTTCCTGGTGGGAAATGAGAGTTATATTTGCCCGTCCAGACACCTCCATCTAGTCTCTCATGGGTTCTCCCTATTCCTGTTCATTTTCCGCAGAAATTGCAAACTGGACCAAACAGGAGGTTAAAGGCACTGACTCTTCTAGTGGGGAAAGTGTTAGTAAAGCATCTGTAATGTTGCCCCCGAGTAGCACGGGACGAAAACTGAGACACATTTGAACACATTTCCCGATCACACGGTGGATCATACTCTGGGTGCCACATGCATGTTTTAGCTGAAGGAAGAATCCCTTAAAGCTGGAGAGTTGAGACCCATGGAATGGGTACCATGCAATATGACTTCAAAGGGTCTGCATTTGCTCACCGATCCTCACCAATCCTATCACTGCTACGTTTATGCTGCTGTACACACACTTGATTCTCTTTCGGAGACATAGAAATCCATATGTTTTAAGATTCTTACTAGTCAGGTATATTCTTAGGCGTTTAATATGTGATGTTGAGTCCACTTCGTTGAGCAAGGAGTAGCTCTTGTCTATTACATATTTGGCTTATGGAACGGTATCTGTGCTAATTTCAATCTCTGGTTTTATGCAGCACCCCAACTCACCTTTCCCCTTAAGCAAGCATAAGTTGGTTTTCTACATTTGAGACCCTGTTCTGTTTTGTAATTCAGTTCCTGTGTAGCCAAGTTTACATTCCGTGTATTAGTGATATCTTATGATGTTTCTTTTTCTGTGTGACTTATTTCACTTAAATCATCGTACCTGAATCCACTCATTAATCTGCTACGGGCCTGATGACATAGATTTCATTGCTGAGAGATATTGCATTGTACGTAAGTACCACAACTTCTTTATCCATTTTTCGCTTTCTGCGATATTGAACTTGTACCGTAAACGAGGTTCTTGTAAACAGAGCCGTCCCAAACTTTGGTGTGGCTGTGTCTTTTTGATTTTAATTTCCCTAAGCTATAGGCCATAATTGGTAGTGCCCTAGGCTCTTTTGCTTTGTTTCTTGGATGTTTCAGGAAACACCACACACTTGTCCAGAGTGGCTGTTGGCAATTTACATCCCGCCCATCAGCATAACAAGGCTCCCAGTTCTCCATGGCCTGTCCTGCCTTTCTGGATTTTACACTTTTTTCAGATGTCCCTTTTGACCGGGGGGCAGTGAGACTTCATTGTAGTGCAGATTTCCTTTGCAAGCTTGCTTGGTTGGCCAAAAAGTGCGTATGCGTTTTTTCGTGAATATATTCAGGAAAAAACGTATACGCCCTTTTTGGCCAAGTGCATCATTGTGGACGTTCTGCCTCTTTTCCTATGCTTTACATGCAATTCCAGTCTACCTCCTGAAATCGGTTTCCTGCAATTCTGCCCCGATTTCAAGTCCTCTTGGCAGCCTTACTTCAATATATTTTTGGACGATAGCTGTCATTTATAACTCTGCAAGTTTGTGAATTACAGTGCCCATGAGCTCCTTTCTTCACCTCGCTTTCTTGTGAGCTGGCCGCAACACTGCAGGATTGCTTCAGGCCCTAGTGTGTTTCTGGCACGGCGCGCTGAGCCTTTGGTTAATTCCTCTTTCTGCTGGGAAATCAGAGTTAAATTTGCCTGTCCAGACACCTCCAGCTAGTCTCTCATTAGTTCTCCCTATTCCTGTTCATCTTACACAAAAATTGCAAACTGGGCCAAACAGGAGGTTAAAGGCACTGACTCTCCAAGTTGGGAGAGTGTTAATAAACCGTCTGGAATGCTGCGCCCGAGTACCAGGAGACGAGAACTGAGACATATTGGAACACGTCTCCCGATCACACGGTTGATCATACTCTGCGTTACACATGCATGTTTTAGCTGAAGGAAGAATCCCTTAAACCTGGAGAGTTGAGACCCTTGGAATGGGTACCATGCAATATGACTTCAAAGGGTCTTCATTTGCTCACCGAACCTCTCCAATACTATCACTGCTGCGTTTATGCCCCTGTACACACGTTTGATTCTCTTTCGGAGACTTAGCAATCCATAGCTTTTAAGATACTTACTAGTCAGGTACATTCTTAGGCGTTTAATATGGGGTGTTGAGTCCATTTTGTTGAGCAAGGAGTATCTCTTGTCTATTCCATATTTGGCTTAAGGAACTTTATCTGTGCTCATTTCAATCTCTGGTTTTATGCAGTACCCCAACTCACCTTTCCCCTTAAGCAAGCATAAGTTGGTTTTCTACATTTGAGACCCTGTTCTGTTTTGTAATTCAGTTCCTGTGTAGCCAAGTTTACATTCCGTGTATTAGTGATATCTTATGATGTTTCTTTTTCTGTGTGACTTATTTCACTTAGAATCATCGTACCTGAATCCACTCATTATGCTGCTACGGGCCTGATGACATAGATTTCATTGCTGAGTGATATTGCATTGTACGTAAGTACCACAACTTCTTTATCCATTTTTTGCTTTCTGTGATATTGAACTTGTACTGTAAACGAGGTTCTTGTAAACAGAGCCGTCCCAAACTTTGGGGTGGCTGTGTCTTTTTGATTTTAATTTCCCTAAGCTATAGGACCATAAGTGGAAGTGCCCTAGGCTCTGTTGCTTTGTTTTTTGGATTTTTCAGGAAACACCATGCACTTCTCCAGAGTGGGTGTTGGCAATTTACATCCCGCCCATCAGCATAACAAGGCTTCCAGTTCTCCATGGCCTGTCCTGCCTTTCTGGATTTTACACTTTTTTCAGATGGCCCTTTTGACCGGGGGGCAGTGAGACTTCATTGTAGTGCAGATTTCCTTTGCAAGCTTGCTTGGTTGTCCAAAAAGGGCGTATGCGTTTTTTTTCCTGAATATATTCAGGAAAAAACGCATACGCCCTTTTTGGCCAAGTGCATCATTGTGGGCGTTCTGCCTCTTTTCCTATGCTTTACATGCAATTCCAGTCTACCTCCTGAAATCGGTTTCCTGCAATTCTGCCCCGCTTTCAAGTCCTCTTGGCAGCCTTACTTCAATATATTTTTGGACGATAGCTGTCATTTATAACTCTGAAGGTTTGTGAATTACAGTGCCCCTGAGCTCCGTTCTTCAACTCGCTTTCTTGTGAGCTGGCCGCAACACCGCAGGATTGCTTCAGGCCCTAGTGTGGTTCCGGCATGGCACGCTGAGCCTTTGGTTAATTCCTCTTCCTTGTGGGAAATGAGAGTTAAATTTGCCCGTCCAGACACCTCCAGCTAGTCTCTCATTGGTTCTCCATATTCCTGTTCATCTTACGCAGAAATTGCCAACTGGGCTAAACAGGAGGTTAAAGGCACTGACTCTCCAAGTGGGGAGAGTGTTAGTAAAGCGTCTGGAATGTTGCACCGAAGTACCAGGGGATGAAAACTGAGACACATTTGAACACGTTTCCCGATCACATGGTGGATCATACTCTGGGTTCCACATGCGTGTTTTAGCTGAAGGAAGAATCCCTTAAACCTGGAGAGTTGAGACCCATGAAATGGGTACCATGCAATATGACTTCAAAGGGTCTGCATTTGCTCACCGAACCTCACCAATCCTGTCACTGCTGCGTTTATGCCACTGTACACATGCTTGATTCTCTTTCGGAGACATATAAATACATAGGTTTTAAGATTCTTACTAGTCAGGTATATTCTTAGGCGTTTAATATGGGGTGTTGAGTCCACTTTGTTGAGCAAGGAGTAGCTCTTGTCTATTACATATTTGGCTTATGGAACGGTATCTGTGCTAATTTCAATCTCTGATTTTATGCAGCACCCCAACTCACCTTTCCCCTTAAGCAAGCATAAGTTGGTTTTCTACATTTGAGACCCTGTTCTGTTTTGTAATTCAGTTCCTGTGTAGCCAAGTTTACATTCCGTGTATTAGTGATATCTTATGATGTTTCTTTTTTTGTGTGACTTATTTCACTTAGAATCATCGTACCTGAATCCACTCATTATGCTGCTACGGGCCTGATGACATTGATTTCATTGCTTAGTGATATTGCATTGTACGTAAGTCCCACAACTTCTTTATCCATTTTTCACTTTGTGCAATATTGAACTTGTACCGTAAATGAGGTTCTTGTTAACAGAGCCGTCCCAAACTTTGGGGTGGCTGTGTCTTTTTGATTTTAATTTCCCTAAGCTATAGGACCATAAGTAGAAGTGCCCTAGGCTCTGTTGCTTTGTTTTATAGATGTTTCAGGAAACACCATGCACTTCTCCAGAGTGGCTGTTGGCAGTTTACATCCCACCGATCAGCATAACAAGGCTCCCAGTTCTCCATGGCCTGTCCTGCCTTTCTGGATTTTACAATTTTTTCAGATGGCCCTTTTGACCAGGGGGCAGTGAGACTTCATTGTACTGCAGATTTCCTTTGCAAGCTTGCTTGGTTGGCCAAAAAGGGCGTATGCGTTTTTTCCTGAATATATTCAGGAAAAAACGCATACGCCCTTTCTGGCCAAATGCATCATTGTGGACGTTCTGCCTCTTTTCCTATGCTTTACATGCAATTCCAGTCTACCACCTGAAATCGGTTTCTTGCAATTCTGCCCCGCTTTCAAGTCCTCTTTCCAGCCTTACTTCAATATATTTTTGGACGATAGCTGTCATTTATAACTCTACAGGTTTGTGAATTACAGTGCCCCTGAGCTCCTTTCTTCAACTCGTTTTCTTGTGAGCTGGCCGCAACACTGCAGGATTGCTTCAGGCCCTAGTGTGGTTCCGGCATGGCATGCTGAGCCTTTGGTTAATTCCTCTTCCTGGTGGGAAATGAGAGTTAAATTTTCCCGTCCAGGCACCTCCAGATAGTCTCTCAGGGGTTCTCCGTTTTCCTGTTCATTTTCCGCAGAAATTGCAAACTGGGCCAAACAGGAGGTTAAAGGCACTGACTCTCCAAGTGGGGAGAGTGTTAGTAAAGCGTCTGGAATGTTGCGCCCGAGTACCAGGGGACGCAAACTGAGACATATTTGAACACGTTTCCCGATCACACGGTGGATCATACTCTGGGTTCCACATGCATGTTTTAGTTGAAGGAAGAATCCCTTAAACCTGGAGAGTTGAGACCCATGGAATGGGTGCCATGCAATATGACTTCAAAGGGTCTGCATTTTCTCACCGAACCTCACCAATCCTATCACTGCTGCGTTTATGCCGCTGTACACATGCTTGATTCTCCTTCGGAGACATATCAATCCATAGGTTTTAAGATTCTTACTAGTCAGGTATATACTTAGGCATTTAATATGGGGTGTTGAGTCCACTTCTTTGAGCAAGGAGTAGCTCTTGTTATTACATATTTGGCTTATGGAACGGTATCTGTGCTAATTTCAATCTCTGGTTTCATGCAGCACCCCAACTCACCTTTCCCCTTAAGCAAGCATAAGTTGGTTTTCTACATTTGAGACCCTGTTCTGTTTTGTAATTCAGTTCCTGTGTAGCCAAGTTTACATTCCGTGTAGTAGTGATATCTTATGATGTTTCTTTTTCTGTGTGACTTATTTCACTTAGAATCATCGTACCTGAATCCACTCATTATGCTGCTACGGGCCTGATGACATAGATTTCATTGCTGAGTGATATTGCATGGTACGTAAGTACCACAACTTCTTTATCCATTTTTCGCTTTCTGTGATATTGAACTTGTACCGTAAATGAGGTTCTTGTAAACAGAGCCGTCCCAAACTTTGGCATGGCTGTGTCTTTTTGATTTTAATTTCCCTAAGCTATAGGACCATAAGTGGAACTGCCCTAGGCTCTGTTGCGTTGTTTTTTAGATGTTTCAGGAAACACCATACACTTCTCCAGAGTGATAGTTGGCAATTTACATCCCGCCCTTCAGCATAACAAGGCTCCCAGTTCTCCATGGCCTGTCCTGCCTTTCTGGATTTTATACATTTTTCAGACGGCCCTTTTGACCGGGGAGCAGTGAGACTTCATTTTAGTGCAGATTCCCTTTGCAAGCTTGCTTGGTTGGCCAAAAAGGGCGTATTCGTTTTTTCCTGAATATAATCAGGAAAAAACGCATACGCGCTTTTTGGCCAAGTGCATCATTGTGGACGTTCTGTCTCTTTTCCTATGCTTTACATGCAATTCCAGTCTACCTCCTGAAATCGGTTTCCTGCAATTCTGCCCCGCTTTCAAGTCCTCTTGGCAGCCTTACTTCAATATATTTTTGGACGATAGCTGTCATTTATAACTCTGCAGGTTTGTGAATTACAGTGCCCCTGAGCTCCTTTCTTCAACTCGCTTTCTTGTGAGCTGGCCGCAACACCGCAGGATTGCTTCAGGCCCTAGTGTGCTTCTGGCATGGCACGCTGAGCCTTTGGTTAATTCCTCTTCCTGGTGGGAAATGAGAGTTATATTTGCCCGTCCAGACACCTCCAGCTAGTCTCTCATGGGTTCTCCCTATTCCTGTTCATTTTCCGCAGAAATTGCAAACTGGACCAAACAGGAGGTTAAAGGCACTGACTCTTCTAGTGGGGAAAGTGTTAGTAAAGCATCTGTAATGTTGCCCCCGAGTAGCACGGGACGAAAACTGAGACACATTTGAACACATTTCCCGATCACACGGTGGATCATACTCTGGGTGCCACATGCATGTTTTAGCTGAAGGAAGAATCCCTTAAAGCTGGAGAGTTGAGACCCATGGAATGGGTACCATGCAATATGACTTCAAAGGGTCTGCATTTGCTCACCGATCCTCACCAATCCTATCACTGCTACGTTTATGCTGCTGTACACACACTTGATTCTCTTTCGGAGACATAGAAATCCATATGTTTTAAGATTCTTACTAGTCAGGTATATTCTTAGGCGTTTAATATGTGATGTTGAGTCCACTTCGTTGAGCAAGGAGTAGCTCTTGTCTATTACATATTTGGCTTATGGAACGGTATCTGTGCTAATTTCAATCTCTGGTTTTATGCAGCACCCCAACTCACCTTTCCCCTTAAGCAAGCATAAGTTGGTTTTCTACATTTGAGACCCTGTTCTGTTTTGTAATTCAGTTCCTGTGTAGCCAAGTTTACATTCCGTGTATTAGTGATATCTTATGATGTTTCTTTTTCTGTGTGACTTATTTCACTTAAATCATCGTACCTGAATCCACTCATTAATCTGCTACGGGCCTGATGACATAGATTTCATTGCTGAGAGATATTGCATTGTACGTAAGTACCACAACTTCTTTATCCATTTTTCGCTTTATGCAAAATTGAACTTGTACCGTAACCGAGGTTCTTGTAAACAGAGCCGTCCCAAACTTGGGCGTGGCTGTGTCTTTTTGATTTTAATTTCCCTAAGCTATAGGACCATAAGTGGAAGTGCCCTAGGCTGTGTTGCTTTGTTTTTTAGATGTTTCAGGAAACACCATACACTTCTCCAGAGTGGCTGTTGGCAATTTACATCCCGCCCATCACCATAACAAGGCTCCCATTTCTCCATGGCCTGTCCTGCTTTTCTGGATTTTACACTTTTTTCAGATGGCCCTTTTGACAGAGGGGCAGTGAGACTTCATTTTAGTGCAGATTCCATTTGCAAGCTTGCTTGGTTGGCCAAAAAGGGCGTATGCGTTTTTTCCTGAATATATTCAGGAAAAAACGCATACGCCCTTTTTGGCCAAGTGCATCATTGTGGACGTTCTGCCTCTTTTCCTATGCTTTACATGCCATTCCAGTCTACCTCCTGAAACCGGTTTCCTGCAATTCTGCCCCGCTTTCAAGTCCTCTTGGCAGCCTTACTTCAATATATTTTTGGACGATAGCTGTCATTTATAACTCTGCAGGTTTGTGAATTACAGTGCCCCTGAGCTCCTTTCTTCAACTCGCTTTCTTGTGAGATGGCTGCAACACCGCAGGATTGCTTCAGGCCCTAGTGTTGTTCCGGCATGGCACTCTGAGCCTTTGGTATATTCCTCTTCCTGGTGGGAAATGAGAGTTAAATTTGCCGGTCCAGACACCTCCAGCTAGTCTCTCATGGGTTCTCCCTATTCCTGTTCATTTTCCGCAGAAATTACAAACTGGGCCAAACAGGAGGTTAAAGGCACTGACTCTCCAAGTGGAGAGAGTGTTAGTAAAGCGTCTGGAATTTTGCACCCAAGTACCAGGGGACAAAAACTGAGACACATTTCAAAACGTTTCCCGATCACACGGTGGATCATACTCTGGGTTCCACATGCATGTTTTAGCTGAAGGAAGAATCCCTTAAACCTGGAGAGTTGAGACCCATGGAATGTGTAATATGCAATATGACTTCAAAGGGTCTGCATTTGCTCACCGAACCTCACCAATCCTATCACTGCTGCGTTTATGCCACTGTACACACGCTTGATTCTCTTTTGGAGACATATGAATCCATAGGGTTTATGACTCTTACTAGTCAGGTATATTCTTAGGCGTTTAATATGGGGTGTTGAGTCCACTTCGTTGAGCAAGGAGTATCTCTTGTCTATTATATATTTGGCTTATGGAACGGTATCTGTGCTAATTTCAATCTCTGGTTTTATGCAGCACCCCAACTCACCTTTCCCCTTAAGCAAGCATAAGTTGGTTTTCTACGTTTGAGACCCTGTTCTGTTTTGTAATTCAGTTCCTGTGTAGCCATGTTTACATTCCGTGTAGTAGTGATATCTTATGATGTTTCTTTTACTGTGTGAATTATTTCACTTAGAAAAATCGTACCTGAATCCACTCATTATGCTGCTACGGGCCTGATGACATAGATTTCATTGCTGAGTGATATTGCATTGTACGTAAGTACCACAACTTCTTTATCCATTTTTCGCTTTCTGCGATATTGAACTTGTACCGTAAACGAGGTTCTTGTAAACAGAGCCGTCCCAAACTTTGGTGTGGCTGTGTCTTTTTGATTTTAATTTCCCTAAGCTATAGGCCATAATTGGTAGTGCCCTAGGCTCTTTTGCTTTGTTTCTTGGATGTTTCAGGAAACACCACACACTTGTCCAGAGTGGCTGTTGGCAATTTACATCCCGCCCATCAGCATAACAAGGCTCCCAGTTCTCCATGGCCTGTCCTGCCTTTCTGGATTTTACACTTTTTTCAGATGTCCCTTTTGACCGGGGGGCAGTGAGACTTCATTGTAGTGCAGATTTCCTTTGCAAGCTTGCTTGGTTGGCCAAAAAGGGCGTATGCGTTTTTTCCTGAATATATTCAGGAAAAAACGCATACGCCCTTTTTGGCCAAGTGCATCATTGTGGACGTTCTGCCTCTTTTCCTATGCTTTACATGCAATTCCAGTCTACCTCCTGAAATCGGTTTCCTGCAATTCTGTCCCGCTTTCAAGTCCTCTTGGCAGCCTTACTTCAATATATTTTTGGACGATAGCTGTCATTTATAACTCTGCAAGTTTGTGAATTACAGTGCCCATGAGCTCCTTTCTTCACCTCGCTTTCTTGTGAGCTGGCCGCAACACTGCAGGATTGCTTCAGGCCCTAGTGTGGTTCTGGCACGGCGCGCTGAGCCTTAGGTTAATTCCTCTTTCTGCTGGGAAATGAGAGTTAAATTTGCCTGTCCAGACACCTCCAGCTAGTCTCTCATTAGTTCTCCCTATTCCTGTTCATCTTACACAGAAATTGCAAACTGGGCCAAACAGGAGGTTAAAGGCACTGACTCTCCAAGTTGGGAGAGTGTTAATAAACCGTCTGGAATGTTGCGCCCGAGTACCAGGGGACGAGAACTGAGACATATTGGAACACGTCTCCCGATCACACGGTTGATCATACTCTGCGTTACACATGCATGTTTTAGCTGAAGGAAGAATCCCTTAAACCTGGAGAGTTGAGACCCTTGGAATGGGTACCATGCAATATGACTTCAAAGGGTCTTCATTTGCTCACCGAACCTCTCCAATACTATCACTGCTGCGTTTATGCCCCTGTACACACGTTTGATTCTCTTTCGGAGACTTAGCAATCCATAGCTTTTAAGATACTTACTAGTCAGGTACATTCTTAGGCGTTTAATATGGGGTGTTGAGTCCATTTTGTTGAGCAAGGAGTAGCTCTTGTCTATTCCATATTTGGCTTAAGGAACTTTATCTGTGCTCATTTCAATCTCTGGTTTTATGCAGTACCCCAACTCACCTTTCCCCTTAAGCAAGCATAAGTTGGTTTTCTACAATTGAGGCCCTGTTCTGTTTTGTAATTCAGTTCCTGTGTAGCCAAGTTTACATTCCGTGTATTAGTGATATCTTATGATGTTTCTTTTTCTGTGTGACTTATTTCACTTAGAATCATCGTACCTGAATCCACTCATTATGCTGCTACGGGCCTGATGACATAGATTTCATTGCTGAGTGATATTGCATGGTACGTAAGTACCACAACTTCTTTATCCATTTTTCGCTTTCTGTGATATTGAACTTGTACCGTAAATGAGGTTCTTGTAAACAGAGCCGTCCCAAACTTTGGCATGGCTGTGTCTTTTTGATTTTAATTTCCCTAAGCTATAGGACCATAAGTGGAACTGCCCTAGGCTCTGTTGCGTTGTTTTTTAGATGTTTCAGGAAACACCATACACTTCTCCAGAGTGATAGTTGGCAATTTACATCCCGCCCTTCAGCATAACAAGGCTCCCAGTTCTCCATGGCCTGTCCTGCCTTTCTGGATTTTATACATTTTTCAGACGGCCCTTTTGACCGGGGAGCAGTGAGACTTCATTTTAGTGCAGATTCCCTTTGCAAGCTTGCTTGGTTGGCCAAAAAGGGCGTATTCGTTTTTTCCTGAATATAATCAGGAAAAAACGCATACGCGCTTTTTGGCCAAGTGCATCATTGTGGACGTTCTGTCTCTTTTCCTATGCTTTACATGCAATTCCAGTCTACCTCCTGAAATCGGTTTCCTGCAATTCTGCCCCGCTTTCAAGTCCTCTTGGCAGCCTTACTTCAATATATTTTTGGACGATAGCTGTCATTTATAACTCTGCAGGTTTGTGAATTACAGTGCCCCTGAGCTCCTTTCTTCAACTCGCTTTCTTGTGAGCTGGCCGCAACACCGCAGGATTGCTTCAGGCCCTAGTGTGCTTCTGGCATGGCACGCTGAGCCTTTGGTTAATTCCTCTTCCTGGTGGGAAATGAGAGTTATATTTGCCCGTCCAGACACCTCCAGCTAGTCTCTCATGGGTTCTCCCTATTCCTGTTCATTTTCCGCAGAAATTGCAAACTGGACCAAACAGGAGGTTAAAGGCACTGACTCTTCTAGTGGGGAAAGTGTTAGTAAAGCATCTGTAATGTTGCCCCCGAGTAGCACGGGACGAAAACTGAGACACATTTGAACACATTTCCCGATCACACGGTGGATCATACTCTGGGTGCCACATGCATGTTTTAGCTGAAGGAAGAATCCCTTAAAGCTGGAGAGTTGAGACCCATGGAATGGGTACCATGCAATATGACTTCAAAGGGTCTGCATTTGCTCACCGATCCTCACCAATCCTATCACTGCTACGTTTATGCTGCTGTACACACACTTGATTCTCTTTCGGAGACATAGAAATCCATATGTTTTAAGATTCTTACTAGTCAGGTATATTCTTAGGCGTTTAATATGTGATGTTGAGTCCACTTCGTTGAGCAAGGAGTAGCTCTTGTCTATTACATATTTGGCTTATGGAACGGTATCTGTGCTAATTTCAATCTCTGGTTTTATGCAGCACCCCAACTCACCTTTCCCCTTAAGCAAGCATAAGTTGGTTTTCTACATTTGAGACCCTGTTCTGTTTTGTAATTCAGTTCCTGTGTAGCCAAGTTTACATTCCGTGTATTAGTGATATCTTATGATGTTTCTTTTTCTGTGTGACTTATTTCACTTAAATCATCGTACCTGAATCCACTCATTAATCTGCTACGGGCCTGATGACATAGATTTCATTGCTGAGAGATATTGCATTGTACGTAAGTACCACAACTTCTTTATCCATTTTTCGCTTTATGCAAAATTGAACTTGTACCGTAACCGAGGTTCTTGTAAACAGAGCCGTCCCAAACTTGGGCGTGGCTGTGTCTTTTTGATTTTAATTTCCCTAAGCTATAGGACCATAAGTGGAAGTGCCCTAGGCTGTGTTGCTTTGTTTTTTAGATGTTTCAGGAAACACCATACACTTCTCCAGAGTGGCTGTTGGCAATTTACATCCCGCCCATCACCATAACAAGGCTCCCATTTCTCCATGGCCTGTCCTGCTTTTCTGGATTTTACACTTTTTTCAGATGGCCCTTTTGACAGAGGGGCAGTGAGACTTCATTTTAGTGCAGATTCCATTTGCAAGCTTGCTTGGTTGGCCAAAAAGGGCGTATGCGTTTTTTCCTGAATATATTCAGGAAAAAACGCATACGCCCTTTTTGGCCAAGTGCATCATTGTGGACGTTCTGCCTCTTTTCCTATGCTTTACATGCCATTCCAGTCTACCTCCTGAAACCGGTTTCCTGCAATTCTGCCCCGCTTTCAAGTCCTCTTGGCAGCCTTACTTCAATATATTTTTGGACGATAGCTGTCATTTATAACTCTGCAGGTTTGTGAATTACAGTGCCCCTGAGCTCCTTTCTTCAACTCGCTTTCTTGTGAGATGGCTGCAACACCGCAGGATTGCTTCAGGCCCTAGTGTTGTTCCGGCATGGCACTCTGAGCCTTTGGTATATTCCTCTTCCTGGTGGGAAATGAGAGTTAAATTTGCCGGTCCAGACACCTCCAGCTAGTCTCTCATGGGTTCTCCCTATTCCTGTTCATTTTCCGCAGAAATTACAAACTGGGCCAAACAGGAGGTTAAAGGCACTGACTCTCCAAGTGGAGAGAGTGTTAGTAAAGCGTCTGGAATTTTGCACCCAAGTACCAGGGGACAAAAACTGAGACACATTTCAAAACGTTTCCCGATCACACGGTGGATCATACTCTGGGTTCCACATGCATGTTTTAGCTGAAGGAAGAATCCCTTAAACCTGGAGAGTTGAGACCCATGGAATGTGTAATATGCAATATGACTTCAAAGGGTCTGCATTTGCTCACCGAACCTCACCAATCCTATCACTGCTGCGTTTATGCCACTGTACACACGCTTGATTCTCTTTTGGAGACATATGAATCCATAGGGTTTATGACTCTTACTAGTCAGGTATATTCTTAGGCGTTTAATATGGGGTGTTGAGTCCACTTCGTTGAGCAAGGAGTATCTCTTGTCTATTATATATTTGGCTTATGGAACGGTATCTGTGCTAATTTCAATCTCTGGTTTTATGCAGCACCCCAACTCACCTTTCCCCTTAAGCAAGCATAAGTTGGTTTTCTACGTTTGAGACCCTGTTCTGTTTTGTAATTCAGTTCCTGTGTAGCCATGTTTACATTCCGTGTAGTAGTGATATCTTATGATGTTTCTTTTACTGTGTGAATTATTTCACTTAGAAAAATCGTACCTGAATCCACTCATTATGCTGCTACGGGCCTGATGACATAGATTTCATTGCTGAGTGATATTGCATTGTACGTAAGTACCACAACTTCTTTATCCATTTTTCGCTTTCTGCGATATTGAACTTGTACCGTAAACGAGGTTCTTGTAAACAGAGCCGTCCCAAACTTTGGTGTGGCTGTGTCTTTTTGATTTTAATTTCCCTAAGCTATAGGCCATAATTGGTAGTGCCCTAGGCTCTTTTGCTTTGTTTCTTGGATGTTTCAGGAAACACCACACACTTGTCCAGAGTGGCTGTTGGCAATTTACATCCCGCCCATCAGCATAACAAGGCTCCCAGTTCTCCATGGCCTGTCCTGCCTTTCTGGATTTTACACTTTTTTCAGATGTCCCTTTTGACCGGGGGGCAGTGAGACTTCATTGTAGTGCAGATTTCCTTTGCAAGCTTGCTTGGTTGGCCAAAAAGGGCGTATGCGTTTTTTCCTGAATATATTCAGGAAAAAACGCATACGCCCTTTTTGGCCAAGTGCATCATTGTGGACGTTCTGCCTCTTTTCCTATGCTTTACATGCAATTCCAGTCTACCTCCTGAAATCGGTTTCCTGCAATTCTGTCCCGCTTTCAAGTCCTCTTGGCAGCCTTACTTCAATATATTTTTGGACGATAGCTGTCATTTATAACTCTGCAAGTTTGTGAATTACAGTGCCCATGAGCTCCTTTCTTCACCTCGCTTTCTTGTGAGCTGGCCGCAACACTGCAGGATTGCTTCAGGCCCTAGTGTGGTTCTGGCACGGCGCGCTGAGCCTTAGGTTAATTCCTCTTTCTGCTGGGAAATGAGAGTTAAATTTGCCTGTCCAGACACCTCCAGCTAGTCTCTCATTAGTTCTCCCTATTCCTGTTCATCTTACACAGAAATTGCAAACTGGGCCAAACAGGAGGTTAAAGGCACTGACTCTCCAAGTTGGGAGAGTGTTAATAAACCGTCTGGAATGTTGCGCCCGAGTACCAGGGGACGAGAACTGAGACATATTGGAACACGTCTCCCGATCACACGGTTGATCATACTCTGCGTTACACATGCATGTTTTAGCTGAAGGAAGAATCCCTTAAACCTGGAGAGTTGAGACCCTTGGAATGGGTACCATGCAATATGACTTCAAAGGGTCTTCATTTGCTCACCGAACCTCTCCAATACTATCACTGCTGCGTTTATGCCCCTGTACACACGTTTGATTCTCTTTCGGAGACTTAGCAATCCATAGCTTTTAAGATACTTACTAGTCAGGTACATTCTTAGGCGTTTAATATGGGGTGTTGAGTCCATTTTGTTGAGCAAGGAGTAGCTCTTGTCTATTCCATATTTGGCTTAAGGAACTTTATCTGTGCTCATTTCAATCTCTGGTTTTATGCAGTACCCCAACTCACCTTTCCCCTTAAGCAAGCATAAGTTGGTTTTCTACAATTGAGGCCCTGTTCTGTTTTGTAATTCAGTTCCTGTGTAGCCAAGTTTACATTCCGTGTATTAGTGATATCTTATGATGTTTCTTTTTCTGTGTGACTTATTTCACTTAGAATCATCGTACCTGAATCCACTCATTATGCTGCTACGGGCCTGATGACATAGATTTCATTGCTGAGTGATATTGCATTGTACGTAAGTACCACAACTTCTTTATCCATTTTTCGCTTTCTGCGATATTGAACTTGTACCGTAAACGAGGTTCTTGTAAACAGAGCCGTCCCAAACTTTGGGGTGGCTGTGTCTTTTTGATTTTAATTTCCCTAAGGTATAGGACCATAAGTGGAAGTGCCCTAGGCTCTGTTGCTTTGTTTTTTGGATTTTTCAGGAAACACCATGCACTTCTCCAGAGTGGGTGTTGGCAATTTACATCCCGCCCATCAGCATAACAAGGCTTCCAGTTCTCCATGGCCTGTCCTGCCTTTCTGGATTTTACACTTTTTTCAGATGGCCCTTTTGACCGGGGGGCAGTGAGACTTCATTGTAGTGCAGATTTCCTTTGCAAGCTTGCTTGGTTGTCCAAAAAGGGCGTATGCGTTTTTTTTCCTGAATATATTCAGGAAAAAACGCATACGCCCTTTTTGGCCAAGTGCATCATTGTGGGCGTTCTGCCTCTTTTCCTATGCTTTACATGCAATTCCAGTCTACCTCCTGAAATCGGTTTCCTGCAATTCTGCCCCGCTTTCAAGTCCTCTTGGCAGCCTTACTTCAATATATTTTTGGACGATAGCTGTCATTTATAACTCTGAAGGTTTGTGAATTACAGTGCCCCTGAGCTCCGTTCTTCAACTCGCTTTCTTGTGAGCTGGCCGCAACACCGCAGGATTGCTTCAGGCCCTAGTGTGGTTCCGGCATGGCACGCTGAGCCTTTGGTTAATTCCTCTTCCTTGTGGGAAATGAGAGTTAAATTTGCCCGTCCAGACACCTCCAGCTAGTCTCTCATTGGTTCTCCGTATTCCTGTTCATCTTACGCAGAAATTGCCAACTGGGCTAAACAGGAGGTTAAAGGCACTGACTCTCCAAGTGGGGAGAGTGTTAGTAAAGCGTCTGGAATGTTGCACCGAAGTACCAGGGGATGAAAACTGAGACACATTTGAACACGTTTCCCGATCACATGGTGGATCATACTCTGGGTTCCACATGCGTGTTTTAGCTGAAGGAAGAATCCCTTAAACCTGGAGAGTTGAGACCCATGAAATGGGTACCATGCAATATGACTTCAAAGGGTCTGCATTTGCTCACCGAACCTCACCAATCCTGTCACTGCTGCGTTTATGCCACTGTACACATGCTTGATTCTCTTTCGGAGACATATAAATACATAGGTTTTAAGATTCTTACTAGTCAGGTATATTCTTAGGCGTTTAATATGGGGTGTTGAGTCCACTTTGTTGAGCAAGGAGTAGCTCTTGTCTATTACATATTTGGCTTATGGAACGGTATCTGTGCTAATTTCAATCTCTGATTTTATGCAGCACCCCAACTCACCTTTCCCCTTAAGCAAGCATAAGTTGGTTTTCTACATTTGAGACCCTGTTCTGTTTTGTAATTCAGTTCCTGTGTAGCCAAGTTTACATTCCGTGTATTAGTGATATCTTATGATGTTTCTTTTTTTGTGTGACTTATTTCACTTAGAATCATCGTACCTGAATCCACTCATTATGCTGCTACGGGCCTGATGACATTGATTTCATTGCTTAGTGATATTGCATTGTACGTAAGTCCCACAACTTCTTTATCCATTTTTCACTTTGTGCAATATTGAACTTGTACCGTAAATGAGGTTCTTGTTAACAGAGCCGTCCCAAACTTTGGGGTGGCTGTGTCTTTTTGATTTTAATTTCCCTAAGCTATAGGACCATAAGTAGAAGTGCCCTAGGCTCTGTTGCTTTGTTTTATAGATGTTTCAGGAAACACCATGCACTTCTCCAGAGTGGCTGTTGGCAGTTTACATCCCACCGATCAGCATAACAAGGCTCCCAGTTCTCCATGGCCTGTCCTGCCTTTCTGGATTTTACAATTTTTTCAGATGGCCCTTTTGACCAGGGGGCAGTGAGACTTCATTGTACTGCAGATTTCCTTTGCAAGCTTGCTTGGTTGGCCAAAAAGGGCGTATGCGTTTTTTCCTGAATATATTCAGGAAAAAACGCATACGCCCTTTCTGGCCAAATGCATCATTGTGGACGTTCTGCCTCTTTTCCTATGCTTTACATGCAATTCCAGTCTACCACCTGAAATCGGTTTCTTGCAATTCTGCCCCGCTTTCAAGTCCTCTTTGCAGCCTTACTTCAATATATTTTTGGACGATAGCTGTCATTTATAACTCTACAGGTTTGTGAATTACAGTGCCCCTGAGCTCCTTTCTTCAACTCGTTTTCTTGTGAGCTGGCCGCAACACTGCAGGATTGCTTCAGGCCCTAGTGTGGTTCCGGCATGGCATGCTGAGCCTTTGGTTAATTCCTCTTCCTGGTGGGAAATGAGAGTTAAATTTTCCCGTCCAGGCACCTCCAGATAGTCTCTCAGGGGTTCTCCGTTTTCCTGTTCATTTTCCGCAGAAATTGCAAACTGGGCCAAACAGGAGGTTAAAGGCACTGACTCTCCAAGTGGGGAGAGTGTTAGTAAAGCGTCTGGAATGTTGCGCCCGAGTACCAGGGGACGCAAACTGAGACATATTTGAACACGTTTCCCGATCACACGGTGGATCATACTCTGGGTTCCACATGCATGTTTTAGTTGAAGGAAGAATCCCTTAAACCTGGAGAGTTGAGACCCATGGAATGGGTGCCATGCAATATGACTTCAAAGGGTCTGCATTTTCTCACCGAACCTCACCAATCCTATCACTGCTGCGTTTATGCCGCTGTACACATGCTTGATTCTCCTTCGGAGACATATCAATCCATAGGTTTTAAGATTCTTACTAGTCAGGTATATTCTTAGGCATTTAATATGGGGTGTTGAGTCCACTTCTTTGAGCAAGGAGTAGCTCTTGTTATTACATATTTGGCTTATGGAACGGTATCTGTGCTAATTTCAATCTCTGGTTTCATGCAGCACCCCAACTCACCTTTCCCCTTAAGCAAGCATAAGTTGGTTTTCTACATTTGAGACCCTGTTCTGTTTTGTAATTCAGTTCCTGTGTAGCCAAGTTTACATTCCGTGTAGTAGTGATATCTTATGATGTTTCTTTTTCTGTGTGACTTATTTCACTTAGAATCATCGTACCTGAATCCACTCATTATGCTGCTACGGGCCTGATGACATAGATTTCATTGCTGAGTGATATTGCATGGTACGTAAGTACCACAACTTCTTTATCCATTTTTCGCTTTCTGTGATATTGAACTTGTACCGTAAATGAGGTTCTTGTAAACAGAGCCGTCCCAAACTTTGGCATGGCTGTGTCTTTTTGATTTTAATTTCCCTAAGCTATAGGACCATAAGTGGAACTGCCCTAGGCTCTGTTGCGTTGTTTTTTAGATGTTTCAGGAAACACCATACACTTCTCCAGAGTGATAGTTGGCAATTTACATCCCGCCCTTCAGCATAACAAGGCTCCCAGTTCTCCATGGCCTGTCCTGCCTTTCTGGATTTTATACATTTTTCAGACGGCCCTTTTGACCGGGGAGCAGTGAGACTTCATTTTAGTGCAGATTCCCTTTGCAAGCTTGCTTGGTTGGCCAAAAAGGGCGTATTCGTTTTTTCCTGAATATAATCAGGAAAAAACGCATACGCGCTTTTTGGCCAAGTGCATCATTGTGGACGTTCTGTCTCTTTTCCTATGCTTTACATGCAATTCCAGTCTACCTCCTGAAATCGGTTTCCTGCAATTCTGCCCCGCTTTCAAGTCCTCTTGGCAGCCTTACTTCAATATATTTTTGGACGATAGCTGTCATTTATAACTCTGCAGGTTTGTGAATTACAGTGCCCCTGAGCTCCTTTCTTCAACTCGCTTTCTTGTGAGCTGGCCGCAACACCGCAGGATTGCTTCAGGCCCTAGTGTGCTTCTGGCATGGCACGCTGAGCCTTTGGTTAATTCCTCTTCCTGGTGGGAAATGAGAGTTATATTTGCCCGTCCAGACACCTCCAGCTAGTCTCTCATGGGTTCTCCCTATTCCTGTTCATTTTCCGCAGAAATTGCAAACTGGACCAAACAGGAGGTTAAAGGCACTGACTCTTCTAGTGGGGAAAGTGTTAGTAAAGCATCTGTAATGTTGCCCCCGAGTATCACGGGACGAAAACTGAGACACATTTGAACACATTTCCCGATCACACGGTGGATCATACTCTGGGTGCCACATGCATGTTTTAGCTGAAGGAAGAATCCCTTAAAGCTGGAGAGTTGAGACCCATGGAATGGGTACCATGCAATATGACTTCAAAGGGTCTGCATTTGCTCACCGATCCTCACCAATCCTATCACTGCTACGTTTATGCTGCTGTACACACACTTGATTCTCTTTCGGAGACATAGAAATCCATATGTTTTAAGATTCTTACTAGTCAGGTATATTCTTAGGCGTTTAATATGTGATGTTGAGTCCACTTCGTTGAGCAAGGAGTAGCTCTTGTCTATTACATATTTGGCTTATGGAACGGTATCTGTGCTAATTTCAATCTCTGGTTTTATGCAGCACCCCAACTCACCTTTCCCCTTAAGCAAGCATAAGTTGGTTTTCTACAT